>NW_003299130.1:191996-240889 GCF_000151645.1 Tuber melanosporum | reverse complement strand
CTCAGTACCTATTCGTTTGTTTTAGCCCATTCGCCAACCCCATTCATACATGAAAACCCCACCGAGTACCATAACCTTATTATGACTCGCAATTCATACAAGTGCTAGTACCTTTCACTTTCCCACAACCCCGACAAGACTAGCCCAAGCATTGTTGTTCCCGTCGTATAATCAAACATCGTAGCAACAAGGTCTGCCGTGACACAAGTCGTTGGTCGTCTCGGAGAATACCCAAACAAATAAAACTAAAAATGAATAACTCCTCATCAATGCTAGTCCCCGCCTTTCTTTCTTTTTTTTTCTCTTCAACACCATCCCCGAAATTATGTCATTGAAGCACTCGGCGTCAATCAGTGCCCATCATGTTCCATCATTCTGGCATCGGGTGCATCTAATGGTGAAACAGTCTCAGATGCTATGCCGTTCTCCCCCCTGCTATGCTTCCAATCGGTGGTACCTATAGAAATATTTGTTAGTTAAATCACCCGTGCAATCCGGAGATAACTAACCACTCTGTCTCGGACGCTTCTCTCCTGGGGCCGTAGTCCTACGAGCACCATTCTTTGTTGCCTCGGCCTCCAAAGCTTGCCACTCGAATCTCCGAAACTCAATCTCCTCTAGATAATCCTCCTTCTCTAATCTCTTAATGTCAGAAGGACTCAAGCGTTCCCTTCTCGTTGTCCTAATCTCGTTGAGAATATGCACCAGTACTGCTTCGGGACACTTTGTTCGAGGAAGAGCGTATTTCTGAAGTCGAACATAGCGGCGGGTGACATCTGTAACTCCATCGTGGGAGAACGCAATACAGTAGGCCATTTTCTTACCCCAGCCTATTACACGTCAATCACCATTCAACATTATAATTGATGGAGAAGGTCATACCCTCTGCATATAACCTTGGCTTATCCCATGCCTCTTCGCAGGAGTCAATGTGAACCCATCGGTTAACATGTTCTGAATAGACCTCGGTCCAAACCTAGGCACAAAAAAATTAGAAACGTACAATTATCATGATTCCCAGCCGGTTATATGCATACGTGATCCTCGCTGTTCCATACCCAACGGACACGGCTCCCGACCGCCCTACACAACATCGAGAAACAGTTTGCCCACTCTCCACACCTTCCCCTTCTGGTGTTGAGTAACGCCCAAACATCACTATATCGTGGGAAGCGCTCATAAGTACCGCATTTCATGTTCGTGCACTTGAACAATTCAGTTCTTGTGGCTCCTCTAGCAGTTTCATCGGGCAATGGTTGTGTCATTCCTTCAGGCGAGGTTTCCGAATAGCAGATAGGACATAACGGGTTGTTAATCCAAGTGAAGAAATCACGTTTGAACCATCTATAAAAACAGACTCAAAATTAGTAAAAACCCAACCGTATATATCATCAATTAAATGTCCCATCCACCGCATGTGCCCGCAGCAAATCCCTTCTAGGCCCAGACCTTCCACTGCCAAACCTGAGACCCTCCTCCGCACATTACCTGCCAAAATATCACCAATGTATGTTCCCGCAAACACTATCCAACTGCCCACACCAACCCAGTCCAACAAAGAGAAGCCGAGGAATAAAAGGTATTCGGCACCCACCTTAACAAAGCCATGATGACACAATCTTGATAGCCCCACTTTCCACGCTCCTTTCCCAAACTCCTAGCCTCTGCCTCATACATTTGACTCTCCTCCTCAGCCTCCGCATAGATTCGATTCAGCGGAATCAACGTAAGCGCTTCATCCAACAATCCCGGATTCTCATATCTCGCTGGGGTATTCGCAAGTAGCATCAACTGCCCCCTAAATTTTAGGGACGCAACATCCTCGGGCGGATGCGACTCTCTTGTCGCCCCCGATCTTGTATATGCTGGTAATCCATCGGGGCCGACTTCTTGTGACCTAGAGGAAGAAGATGTGGTAAGGGTGAACTTGGACCTTGCTTTACGAAGGCCGGGCCGGGGTGAGGATAACGAAGAACTCGAGGGTGTTGTAGGACGCACACATGACCTCGATGAGGACGAACTGTTGGAAGGTATTGGTGGTGGAGGTCGTGATGGAGGCGAGCCCAGGGAAAGATTACGGGTCTGTTTTGTTAAACACTCTGCACGCTTCTTGTGGATAGCATCAGCGAAAGCACCTGTCAGGTGCTTGGCCCATGCCACAGGATCCTCAGAAGGTGGTGGCGGATTCGACATTATTGTGATGAGCGATCTCAGGAACAACGAACAGAACCTTAATTAAAATCGTGCCGGTTCGAGAAGGACTGTTCCGTGTCGGTCGCTTGTCGTAAAAGAAGGTGGGGTTGGTGAAAGGTGGTCAAGGAATGAACAACTGGAACAGTGAAGACCAGGCAAGGGTTAACGATTATAGATGGAGTATCGTCCCTATTGATGGAGCAACAGAAGCAGCAAGCGGCAAGTTCGTGGGCAGCGAAGGGTTGGATGGGGGATGGAAGAGGGAGCAGTAAGGTTTTGGGGAGTGTCTGCTCCTTCGCTGTGTGTGAGGGTGAGTGAGTGTGTGCGTGTGTGTCGGGGTGGAGCGTAGCGTTAGCGGGAGGCTTACGCACGCACGCAGACAACTCGCGGCTTCTTTTGGCAACGACCTGGATTAGGCTGGATTGAATTGGCTGCCGACACCGTGACGGTCAAGACAACGACGATCCCTCGTCGATAAGGAGAAAAAATGAGAGAAGTCACGGAAATAATTCTTTCCACAGACTCGATGAAAAAAAAAAAAATGAAAAATGAAAAAAATGAAAAGCTTGAAAAGGAAAGAAAAGGGAAAAGGTTACCACGAATGTGGGAGAGGGCAGGTCGCTGGGGCGAAGTTATTTCCGTAGCGTTTCGAGGCGGGGGGGCTTCTCTTGCGCTCGCTTCGCTCTGTTGCTGCTCTTGCTCTTCCTGGGGTGTGAGAGAGCAAGTGGGCGAATGCGAGAGGGAAGGGAGGGAGGGAGAGAGGAGTGCGAGGGTAAATTAATAATATGACGGATTGCTGTGAGGTGGTGGGTAGGAGTGTGAGAGTGAATAGTCTACCGCGAGTACGAGTATGTATTCTTGAAAAGAAAGTGTGTGTGAAATTGCGGCGATGCGAAATGCAGCGAGCGAGCAACCCGCCAGGATTCGCTGGCTGGAGGGGGAAGAGAAGGGGATGGAGAAACTGAGGAAAATCTGGGATGGGTAATGGATGGATGGGTTGGGTCTAGCAGCAACAGAATAAGAAGGGAAGGAGAACAGTGCCACCAGAGAGGCAGGACACGCAACCTGCAACCAAACTGAACCGACTGCCAAACCCAGCGAGAAATCAGGAAGTCAGGATTATACTCGTAGACGAATCAGCCACGCCTTCATCGTCGTTTACTTTCTGCCTCCTCTTCTTTTCTGATTCCCTCCTCTCGATTTGCCTTCATGTCTATCATTTCATCTCTCTCTAGTCTATTCACTTCCCTACCCTCTTCTCTGAAGGAACTGTTTTCTCCATCCCCGGATCTCGAAATCTAATCTTTTTTCCCTTGTGAGCAACACAACCTTTCCCTTTTTTGGTAGCATACGCAACCCTCCAGGACACCATCCTACGCGCGGCAGGGGTGGGAATCGAACAAAAAGTTCCTTCCCCTTCCCCTTTTAGATCTTAATTAGTAATCCTGACTCCCGATCTCTTTTCTGATTGGCCAAAACACTCGCCTCATGGGCCAACTCGTAGCCGTAAAGGGCAATCGAAACATGGGTTGAATTCTCAACACGTCTTGATCCAGGGTGGATTAAAAGGATTCCGGTAACCGCATGTTAAACACCCAATCAAATCATCCATGATGCACAAACCTACCTCCGCCTTCGACTTCATCCACGCGTCCCTCCCCTCCATGTGCCGCTTGACTGAGTGGGCAGTAATTTAGATGTAGATACTGGATTCCAGTATCGCTCTGATATCAACACTGCTTGCCTAAAACCTCTGTGTCCTCCACCACGCAAGGCCGAAAAAAAGAAAGGAAAAAAGAGAGAGAGGCCCGCTCGTCGGCCTCAAGCCCGACAAACCAATACGGTAAACCGCCTTCCCCAAATACTCCGACGATGATAAAGGCGAGTTTCGTCACCGAATGGCGATGAAGGCCATTCAACTGCAAACTGCCTAACTCAGAGGAAACAACGATGGACGACACACTATATGTAATTTAGCTTCAGCTCGTGAAAGAGCCCCGACCACCGGCACCACCACTTGTAAGGTACCCGTATCCACAGTACCCCATCCCTCCGCAATAAATCACCTACCCTAACTGTATTTGTACGAGTACAGTACCAGCACTCGAACGCGGATACAATAAGTGCTGCAATTAATTCAGAACAAGCGTAGTACGGATATCGGAGGAACACCATATCAATACCCGGGAGTTTAGTAGCGGAGAATTTTAACGACTATGATACTATGATAACAAGTGCCATGCTAAGGGGGGGAAGGAAGTAACACCACGTGTTCGTAAGGCTGCTTCTGCACACGAGCACACACGATAGTTAGATGGATGCTGACAGCGCAAAGTGATTCTCGGTGCTGAATTTGAGAGAAAGGTCTTGTCTCGCTCGACCTTGACAAAACCACCCGCGGTCTAGTAGCATCGCTTACCCCTGCGGCACGAGGATTTCAGGGCACCTGGTTGCAGGAGTGCGTATCATACCTGAAGTTCCTACCAAATACGGGTGCCAGGAGCACGTCTGGCCAGGGTGGCTTCGACCACTCCCATCCCCGAAAACCCTACTCACAGTGGCGCAGTGCCGGTACGAGTACTTGTACATATTATCATACTCAAGCACCATTTGTATATCCTTGGCAAAGTCATCCTTTCAACATCGGCATAATGGCTATACACATTTACATACAAGCCCACGCAATCGAACCCAATACAGCACCGTAAAAACTCAAGTATGATAGAAGATACCGTACTCGAGTACACACATGTGCCAGGACGTTGTAGCTGCCCCTCCTAGTACGGTACCGGTGGGGCACAGTGCGTACCGTATATCCCTTTTGTATTGTCTCGACTGAAGGCTGGGCTTGCCGTGTTTTCCCTTCGCATGGGGAATCGCAACGTCCCGGCTCATTTACAGTATCTTCTATTGCAGTTCCCGCGGTACTCGAGTAGTGCCGGCAGAAATATCATAGCCAACGAACAAGCTCGCTTCCAAACAATTATTGCAGAAAAAAAAAATCACTGGTTTCAAACCTCCAGCTACCAGTACAGTACCAAAAAGCTGTGCAGGCCACAATTCAAACCATGACACGAACCATCGTAACACAGATCATCCCTGTCAAACTTGTAGATCAAAGTCTTGGCGCTGACTGCTATCATTGCACAAACATGGGAATCCTCCCAAATGTCGAGAGATTCCGATTTCGCTGATCAAATGATGGATCATCCCTACTCCCAACGAGTGGTCGAGTGCTCAAGTGCCGGTAGAGTAGAGTAGAATACGCTAATTTTCCTGGGCCTTCCTCTTTGTCCGTTGCCTTCTTCTATTCACTCAGTCCGTCGGAGAGCTCGAACGGCCGAGGACCGGATGGCGGTATGGTGCAAGCTGTATGATAATAACCAACTTACCCTACCGAAGGCCACAATGCTGTGAGAATCTCAAATGAAACTAAACAATACCAGTAAGCCCATCATAGCCCTCTCAATAAATTTACCATTCCAAACAATATCATGTCGTACTTGCACAGAGCCACAATACCCTACCCATACAGGAATCGAGGAAAACCCAAAACACATCTGATACCAACTCTAGCACTAGCAGACAGGGGAGCTAGATGCGGAAAGTAATCATCTTGGAATGTTTGGAATCGTACTCGTACTGTACGGTACATTACCCCTCCCGCCCGCCGAGCAAAACCGTCGATACCGCCGTTCCTCTGTGCGATACGAGCACCTTCCCCTCGACCCAGCCCAACCCACCCCTGAACGGGAGAGAGGTGGAACGGAAAAAGAGGATAGACCGGAAGGAGCTGGACCACTCTACTCGTATTGTACAGTACTCGTACAGGTACGTACTCGGGGGCAGGGGGGAGGGGCAAATGAGTGTGCGAAGAAGAAGAAAAAAAGTATCATACCAATTTATTGGCTTGGCTATTACAACAGGTGGCGCTATTTTCCCTTTTAGGCATCTGGGAGTCTAAACCCGCGCCAATGAAGGAAATCTCGCGCTGGCCATCTACGAGTATAACGGTACCGTATTTATCCCAATACTTTTATCCATAGCCAGAGCACTCCAGTAAGTTACCGTACTGTACCCGCCAGGCTGAAGGGATTTTTAATTTTGTGGAGGGATGCTTGCTCGCGCGCGAACAAATATGGGTAGCGTATAGTAGACTACCGCGTGATATCGTACTAGTACAACTACTCGTCGGCCCTAGGTGATGTGGGGAGTGACGGTGGCGTTGATGGCGAAGGGCGTCGTCATGGTGTATCACTCGTCACACGGGTTCCGAAGATGACACACCGGGTTCTGCTGGCTATGGGTCCGGGACCGCGCACCACCCGTCGTGATTTGTAGAATGTGCGCCTGCGTGATCTGGTGATATGTGTAGATTATGATATTATTATGTTTTTATTTTTCACCTTTTATTTTTTTCTTCCCCCATAATTACCCTTCCGGACGCCACATCAAGCACCGTTAAGTCACGATGCTCTCTACAGGTTCAGGATTCGAGGCAAAGTGGTTAACCAAAGGTTGGAGGTGTACGCAAGCCCTTCCAAGGCCAGTTGCTGGCCTTGGAACAGTGCCGTATCCGGAAAACAAACGCAATACCGATGACACTTTGGCACCGCTACACTAAGAGAATCTCTGTTCAGGGCATTATCGATTGGTGGCATTATTAGGATTGAGGAGGCATACGTACTACTATCGCGATGCGATCATACCGGAACTCTTTTTTTTTTTTTTTTTTACAAATGCCTTGGGGAACCTTTGTGAATCACTCTACTTGTAAGACCCAATAGACCCAATCCAAACCAATAGGCTGGTCTGGCCGGTCTTCGCCATCCCAGAGGCTAGAATTTGTCTGGACCACCCATATCGGCACCTTCACCCCTCCAGCCAAGGCGGCTGATCTCGACCAGACGAGAACATTTTCACGAGCACCGGTGCGGTAGGCGACAGGCATCGTGGGCGCATAATCATACTGGTGCCTTCAGGGATCCCCCAACACAACTTGGGCAAAAATCCGGGGAGATGCACGGACAGCCAGCCGGTAACCTCCATGAAGTGGAAATATTTTTCGGAGCAACATTCTCCCCGAGGACGAAATAATATATCGAGTGATCGACCGTGACCTAGAACCGGGTTTTACCCTGAGCTAGATCCCGCCCCGGAATAAATCCGAGAGGCGGTTGTGAAGAGGGTGATGATTTCTCGCCTAAAATGGGATTGGATGGTTGCCCTACCGCTTGTGTGATAGCGATGTTCAGCAGGCGAGGTTCGTTAGAATGCAATGATGCAGTCTCAGGTGCCCAAGAAACATACAGCACAAACCCTCGCTCGACGGCCGCTGGCCGGTCTCAAGAGATACCACGGTATCGTATCGTAGAAGCAGATGAACCAATAACGACATACCACACCACAGCTAAGCGAAAAGTCTTAAATGTGAAAATTCCGGCGGAAACTGAAAATGGGGGGGGGATGCTATGTGTGGCGATGTGGCTGTTGGTATGATAATTTGTACTCGTATGATACGATACCGGTACTCGAGTAATGCCAGCTGGGGGGGAAAGAAGAAGAAAGAAGAATTTTTTTTTTAAGTTTATATGTTATTGCCGCAGATGATATCAACAGTAGAAGACTCCGCATTTTCGCATTTTGAAGGGAGCTTTGGCCGGGTGACTGCTACGGTGTCTTTTGTCAAGATCTTTACCTATGATACTCGTAAATGAAGCTTAAATTGGCTGTTTGCGAGCCGTGTCCGGTGCCTTGCAGGGGTTGGATTATTGTGGGATGCCAAGAGCGAGGAAGAGGGGATCAGGAAGCAGCAGGACTGATTTGGGGGATGAAGAATGTACGAGTACGGTAATGTTGCAGCCACAAGGGGTAAGGCGACGCGCTACCATTAATTGCATTAAATCCTTTTACGCGTTCTCTGTCGTTTGCTCTCGCACAAACACACTGAGATAACGAACCCCCCCCTCCTTCACGCGTTCCCGGCCTGACTCTGTTCAAAAAAAAAACATCGTCAGATTCAAGGTCGCAAGAATTGTCGTTACTACTCAACAAAGATCCCCAACGGGGATCGCATGATGATGGCGTCTTCCCTCTACACACCCACGTTCGTGCCAGCGCTCTCGAAACGAAAACGCCCCTCGGATGAATCTTTCTCATCAGATGACTCTGGGTGCTGCCACTCACGGGGAATGATGGATGTACAACCTGGCAGGACGATGAAAAGATGGAGGAATGGAAAGCCTCGTGAGGAGGAAGTATATCGTAGGTCTCCACAATTGGGTTTCCCCGGCACCGGCGTTAGGGCATTCCGCAACATCGTCACGACTACCGTGACATATATCATTCGCTTGTGTGAATAACTAAAAGCTAATACGACGGTGACAGAGTACACTCTCCAAAAGTTATTTTCCGCCCAGAGCTCGCAGCCATCTCATACACCCCCTATACCTGCTCCACTTGCTCCACTAAGCCTCTTGAAGACCATATGTACTCAATCGCCAGGCCACAGCATCCATTCCACTACACCGACAAGCAGAGATGAACGCGTCCTCACTCCTCCTCAGCGGACTAATCCGTTTGCCGTGATGGCGCATACGAAGCCAATATCAAGTAATAGCGCGCCATTTTCCAAGTCAATGTCTTGTGCGTCGGTGGCCGCGTCATCGCAAACTCCCGAAGGGATGGCCTCGTGTGAAGATTGTGACCGACCTGTGGAGTTGAGTGGATTTTCAGGGATGAGTGAGGAAGGGAGGTGCGGGATATGTTCTAAGAGGGTTTGCGAGAGTGGTTGTTCCATCTCTCTTGGAGATGGTGCGAGAATCTGCTTGGACTGTGCCATGAAGAGTTAGAGCTCGGATATCTCTGGCTGCTTGGGTTGTCGGAATATTTCATAGCACGTTGGGAGTGGGAAGTCTTGGCTTGGTTGTATGCCTTGTGCCAGGAAGGATTAGTTAGACCGGATGCATGATATCAACCGCTGGGTGTGGTGGTGGCCACAGGCTGTTCGGGGCGTTGACGGCTTTCTCTCTTCATTTTGGCTTTGGGTTTAGTGTTTTTCTATTATGATACTGTATTGTTACAGTAGTCCATGGTGTTCCTTGCTACTGTACCGGTGCCTGACTTTTGACTCATTTTTCCCTGTGACTTGTTAGAATGTCTATAAAAATCAATGGAGGTTTTTTTTTTTTTTTGAATACTGCGAGAGAGATAAGGTCTAGGTCGCCTCAGTTCGTATTTTTAGCTACAAAATAGTTGATCTTCATGTAATGCGAATGATAGTTCATGAGGGAGCTTTGTTTAGCTAGAAGATGAGGGATTGCGTGGCATATAGATCTACCGGTATGAAAGACCCGAGGACGCATCATGTTTGCTTGTCTACTGGCTTGGCGGTTTGTTTGCTGGTTTACCTGGCCCATGGTAGTGGTTTATAATTTAATTGTGAGGAGCTTCGCTTTGGTCTTCCCTATCATCGGATATATCGAGGTAACAACCCAGACGGATTTCGGGGATTTCAGAATCATTGAAAAATATCAGCGCCTATATAAATTTATCTCGTGGCGGTGGTCGGACAACCGGGTTGGTCGGATTTTCTTTTTCGCTAGAATTTTCCTATGAAAAGTTACCTTGTGGTTTTAGGGGTGTGGTTTTCAATGCCGAGGATTAGAATTGGGGGTTTTTGGTGGAAAATCGTGTACGATATCATATTATCATACCATCGGTATATGCCGGCTGCTAGTCGATATGCAGCTCACGTGATCTTAATTTTTAGCTAGGTACAACGCGTCCACGTCGGGGACCCTCCCTGGTTGATGCTCTGAACCTGAGAGAGCAAACTTTGACAATTTCCTTTCCATTCCTTTCCATTCCTCTCCTCTCCTCTCCTCTCCTCTCCTCCCCTTCCCCCTTTCCTTTCATTCCGGTCATCTTTGGATTTATCTATTCGGACAGCTTGATGCCATGTCTTTTAGGGCATCACAGTTAGATCTTGAGCCGATACTTGCCGGACTGAACAATGCCCAACGACTAGCTGTGACGAACCCGTCGTCTGTGGTACAGATACTTGCCCCACGTATAACCCTCCCCCCTTTTTTTAATCCTCCTTCTTACTAAGTACTCTGGACTGACCGAGCAGTAGCTGGTTCCGGTAAAACTAGAACACTAACCTCTCGCGCCGCATGGCTACTATGTCCTCCGCAGTCGCTGGACCCCCGAAATGTCATTGTGGCTACTTTCACCGTTAAAGCTGCCCGGGAGATGAAGGAGCGGATATCGAAGCTCGTTGGGAACGGAGTGGAAGGTCGGCTGGTGCTGGGCACTTTCCATTGTATAGCTAGGAAGTACTTGGTAAAGTATAGGCATCTGGTAGACATCAAGCCGGGGTGGGGAATTGCGGATTCCAGTGATAGTTTGGGAATTGTCAAGGCGGGTTATGGTTTCTCGGAAGGGGAAACGCAAGTACTGATGTTTGGGCCATAGAGGATAATCAAACGGAGGAAATCGCCATTGGATCCAAGCCAGGTTAGATCTCGGATATCCTATTTCAAAGCCCGAAATAGCTCTCCGGTGGCAGATGCCCTACCACCTCCTTCAACCGCAGGGACACAATCTGCGCAGGCTAGAGTTAGGGACATTCCTACTGAGGATTTCGCTCAGATTTTCGAGGACTACGAGGCGGCTTTGGGGGCGTCAAACTTACTCGACTATGACGACCTGTTGCTTCGGTGTCTTGAGCTGCTTAGGCATAACCTGGAATGCGTTAGCAACGTAGAAGCAGTTCTTATCGACGAGTTTCAGGATACGAATTTGGTCCAGTTTGAATTAATGAAGCTGCTTGCCTGGAAGCGTGAACGGATTACAATTGTTGGAGATCCGGACCAGAGCATATATGGGTTCCGAGCTGCAGAAATCCGTAACCTGTCGAGGATGGTTAGGGCTTATCCACAGACACTTGTGGTTCACCTTGAGCAGAATTATAGGAGCTCTGCTAGTATTTTGCTTGCTGCATTGGAGGTGATTGAGCAGGATCATGATCGTCCGAAGAAACCCCTTACCCCCTCGCATTCGGTGGGAACTAGGCCGGTCTTGAGAAGGATTCCCAGCGCTTTTTTGGAAGCAAGTTGGATAGTCTCAGAGATTCAGAGGGTTCGAGCTATGACTGGGGGTATGGTGGAGCTTGGTGATATAGCTATCCTCGTGCGGTCCGCGAATTTAACGAGAAATATAGAGACGAGCTTTGTGAAAGCTGGAGTGGCATACAAGATGGTAGGAGGGTTGAGGTTTTACGATCGCGTGGAGATTAAAACTCTTCTAGACTATCTGAGAATAGTACAGAATCCGGGTAATAATGATGCGCTGACTAGGATTGTTAATACCCCTTCGAGGAAGGTTGGGGATACAACGATTAAAGCATTACTTGATGAGGCGGACAAACGAGCCAAGAGCGTGTGGGAAATTATCAGAACGGGGCTCGGTGGCATCTGGAAAGATGTGAGGATCGCCAAAGCTGCCGAGAAGGGTCTGGGTGACTTTATGGGTATTATCCTGTCCACCCAGAAGCAGCTTGAAGGGGATGAACAAGGGAAAGGTCTGGTGGATGTTGTGGAATTCTTGATGAGGAGAATAGGCTATGAAGACTACCTCAGAAGGAGCTATCCCGAAGATTTCGATGCAAAGTGGTCTAACGTTAGCGAGCTCCTTTCACAAGCACAGGAGGTGGAGAGGTTGGATGACGACGAGGATACGCTTCCAGACATTGATGGGTTGCCGCAAAGTCAGGTTGAGCAGAGCAGGTTGCAGTTGGTGCTGGACCGCTTCTTGTCTAATACGGCGCTGGCGAACGAGGTTAAGGGGGATGATGAGACGGTTAAGCAGGGACAGGTTACAATTAGTACCATTCATGCTTCTAAAGGTAGCTAGGATCTGTCGGGTGCGCTCTGTCGGGACCTTAATTGACAAATGGGTAGGGTTGGAATGGCCAATAGTTTTTATCCCGGCAGTCTACCAGGGCAGCATTCCGCATTCGAGGGCAGATGATACAGATGAAGAGAGAAGATTGCTCTATGTTGCAATGACTAGGGCACAGGCGCTTTTGTATATGTCATGTGCTGTGAGGAATTCTCAAGGAGGTACTGTCGCTTGGCCAGTCGGCGGACTAGTATAAAATGGGCTAACATTGTTGAACTAGACAAGACGAAACTCTCGCAATTCCTCACGCATCGCTCTTTATATCCTCTTCTTGACAGCCGTGGACCTACACTCGGGTTCTCTTCCGTCCAATCTGTTAGCGGAATTCTTGGCCGAGAGTGCCCTTCGGAGGTTCATATCCAAATAGCTGTTGATAAGAGTGGGGTTGCGTCCACCTTGGATGACCAATTTCCTGATAGGGATCCCTTAGAGTCTGATAGTGAGGGTGACGACCTTGGTGAGGATGGGGCACGGTTGAAGAGGAGGAGGTTACAGAGTGAGCAAGCTTCTTGCAAAAAAACAAATAAACCTTTAGACGAAGGATTCAGACCAGTTGTTTCTCGGGAGTGGCCTGCGGGGAGGATGGAAAAACAACCACCTGGGGCAGTGGTAGGGTTTAGAAGTGCGGGTAGCCACATGCAGGAGCTCAAGGAGACTCGGTTAAATCAGGAGGCGGATAGGGCTCGAGTTGAGAAGGAAGAACAAAGGCGGGGTCCCACGATGGCCGAACCACCAAACAGAAGCGGTAACTTGATCGAGGGAACTCCGGCTACCGCAGTGCGATCGAATAGCAGGCCGGCAGATCAAGGGAGTCTGCACAGGTATTTCGGGCAAAGGATGCCAGAACCGGTGAGAAAGGTTGTTCCGCCTAAAGCACACACTGCGACGGAGGTCATAAGGGACAAATCTATAAGGGATAAGAGTCTTAAGGAACAAATTGAAGCGCTACCTCAGCCCAAATTCCCCGTCCGACCTGACCATCACAGTGATGTCATGTTATTGAGTTCTTCGCCTGCGCGTGCGCCGCCCAAGAGAAGGCGAGAGAAAGAAGAAATCCCCTCCTCACCACCGGCGTTTTCCGTGCCGTTTTCTAGATACTTAGAGTCAGCGGTAGCGGAGAGGTGCGTTGAGATTGAAGAGACTACCATCGCTGGAGCGTCGGCTGCAGTTATACATAACGCAGCAGGCTCAAGGAATACAACTACGGTGACAAATCCCAATGCTGTAGCGATGGCCGCGACAGCGACCACGGCCCCGAAGAGAAGAACTTTGGGCGTTCGACGGAGTATGGGTGATGGATGGAGAAATAGGGCGAGTGCTAACCGATGAAAGGAATTTGGGGGATTGGTTTGTTTTTTTGTATTTTTATATTCTGGCGTAAATAAATGGAAGGAGGATTTATTTGGAAGTGACAAATAGCTGGGGCTTTGAATACTAGATGGGTTGTGCGTTGGTTGTTACGTACATGGGAAGCTTTTGGTTCTAGAGTCTGGGTGTCATGTTGCTTGTAATGGTTGCTTGATGCATCATATTAACTCAAGTGAATTAGGTAAACAACGACTGTGTGGCGTAGTGGAAGCGCGTCTGCTTTACAAACCTGGTGATCGCAGAAGGCCGCAGGTTCGAACCCTGCCACAGTCACAACGAGCTCGGTGTTCGTGAATTCTATTTTTTATTTTCCCTTCTTTTTGTTCTTTCGGGTCCTCTTTGAGAGCAGATCTTGTTCGTTGCCAAAATCAACCGCGCGCTCACGAACACGCGGACGTTTTTCATTGGATAACACCAAATTCTCACAGCTTCAAGGAACCTTTTTTTTTTTCGTTTCACGGCGAACTTTACTTGCGGATTTTGAGGCTTTACTGCGTTTTTTTTTTTTTTTTTTTTTTTTGTTGCTCTGACGAGTCCTGGTGACTCTCAGAGATGTTTGCTTTACTTGATCTACACGGGAGATATCCGTGGCGCTATCCGGTAGTCCAGGGGTGATGATGATGACACCGGGCCATGACAGCAGTGCTTATTCTTGGTTTATATTAGGCGGAGACAACCTGTAGAGACTGAGAGTTGTCTAGGACAATTGAGATTCGTTTCTGTAGACAGAGATTCAAGTTTGTCTAGGAAGGTGTGAGGGTCACTTGTTTTGTTTATGACTATTAAGAGTAAGGTAAGGTAGAAAAAATATATATAAACAATATTATATTGTTAAGGTCTCTTCTCTGTTACTTGATAATGTCTAAAAGCTTGGGAGGTACTATGATATTAATATTTCACATCTGAGTGTTTGCGGAGTACTTCTATCTCTTATAAAATCTATGTATCTTTCTAATATAACTTGTAACTTTAGTTCTCCAAAAGTGCTAATACCTGGAGACTCTGAAAACCATCACATCCTCTTTAGCAACTACTATTTTATTTCTTGGACAGCTTTATTGTTTCCAATAGTAATTACCTAATTGGCAGAGTTTTCAGACCTATGACTTAGTTCTCAAGTTGAACTATGTTGGCCCCAATTGCCTTTTTGATCAATGAAATATTAAGTTTTATCTTGAGTCTGTGTTTACTGGAGGAGTTGTATAAGCAACCTTCCTAGGTCACCGACTTTGAACCTCGATAACTTCTGATCTAACTAATGGAATTTTTCTGGATAACTTCCTACTGGTTTGCAGAATGGCATTCTATTGAACTGACAGATAATCTTTTGGTTGATAACTCTTAGTTGTCTTAGATCATAGGGCTTAAGTTGTCACGAGGTATTGGTAATAATTTTTGCAATAATGATATACTTTTTGACCTAGTTGTAACATTCTATGAAGTCCATTGGCTTATTCAATAGTGTTTGCCAGGAGTTCTGAACTCTTCTGATTATCATAGGATGTATGTAAATATGTTGGCACTTTGTATAGATCCTCTAACATATAACATCATATATTTGTACAAAAATGTCCTGTTACTTATGGCCTATTCCAAAGATATGCTATCTTTGAAGCCTACTAACTCTTTAGGTAGTGGACGGATATACTGTGTTCTACTTCCCAAACCTCGCTAAAGGTGCCCTCTTATATATGCTGCAAACTGTTAGGAATACCGGGATCCAATACCTGGAAATCACCCTAAGTAGCATAACTCCACACAGAATCAGAATCTCTTGTCTCGAACACCCCTCTCTGGCCCCCTTATGGGACCCGCATGTCATCATATATATCAATCTCAGCTGTATGACTCAATGGAAATATTATGTGACATCTTTCTGAAGGTCCCGTATTCAACTCCTATTGTTATCAAAGTTAGTTTTGGTATTGAGTGGTTTTGTACCAATGCTGCTTGCATTTGCAGGGCTTTCGGCAAGACAACTGAGGACCCTCAACGAAAGGGTTATGACTCTATCCTATAGAGGAGCTTTATCTCTATACAATACAAGTTACTAGATAAGAATCTATAGGTTGGATCAGGAGATATTGAGCTTTGAAGTCAGTGACTTAAAAAGGTTATATACACGACTTCACAGAGTTACCCAGAGTAATGAAGGGTTGCCGACTGAGGGATTATCTATCAATCCAGTGGAATAGCTTTCTGCGAATTAGTAGGAAGTCTTCTGGAAGATATCTATCTGTTGGGTAAGGAGTTATGAAGGTAGAAGTCAGGTAACCTAAGAAGGTTACGACTACGACTATCTTTGCAGATACAACCTGTAGATGAAACTAATCATTATATCAATAATGGAGACAATTGGGGCCAACTCAGTTGAACTTGAGAACTAGGCCATAAGTCTAAAGACTCCAATGATTGGATAATTACTATTGGGAATAGTATGATTCCTAGTTAGTGGTATCGTAATTGCCAAAGAGGGTGTGGTAATTTTCAAGGTCTCCAGGTGTTTGCATCTTTTAAGAATACCCGATGTTGCAAGTTATAATCAGAGAGGTACATAGTTGTATAATAAACAGATATAGTCCACAAATACTCAGATGCAGAATATAAATATCGAAGTGCCTCTCAAGCTTTAGACATTATCAACTGAAAGGAGACCTTAATAATATAATATTGTCTTTACGATTCAATTCTACTTTACCTACTTTATTTTACTCTTAGCAGTCATAAATCAAACAAGTAAAGTCCGAGCCTTCTAGGACAATCTCTGTTTACAGAAACAAATTTTAGTTGGCCCAGACAACTTTGAGGTTTATCAGGTTGTCTCTGCCTAACATTATATTGTTAGATCTCCTTGTTACCAAGGATCTCTACCTATTCACCTACCTTTTCCTACCTATGATGCAGCCAGGACACTAAGTATTCCTCTGCATATCCTACTCAAATGGAAACTTCCAAAAACGTAGGCTTTCTAGCTCACATATGAGAAAAAGAAGCTCGTAAAAGAACAAATGGAGATGTTACAACCTCCTAAGCAGATTATTTCAGGGGACCCAATGGATACCTCTGAAGGTCACCACTTCACAACTCTCAGTCATTCGTCCTCTCTCTCTCCGGCTCTCTGAAAACCCTTCGGAGGACTAGTAGGCAAAATTGTCAATACTCCAACATCTTCAAGGACCCCTTTTCCCATTTCAGGACCCTCTACACCACGTCCAAATACCCATGCAGCTGAACTCGCAAAACTTGCTGCTAGGATTGTAATAGTAAGATGTCAAATACGGTTGGATATTTGAACCAGTATCAATACTGCTAACATTGCCTTCGAAAATCTGTCAGTCAACTCACCAGCCAATACTTCAGGGCTGATAGAAGTTCAACAAAGGTTGCTGAAAGGATAAGACATACATGACAATGACATAGCCGTTATGTTATATCAGTGTACAGTGGTGGAAGCAACTGTCAGAAATCCAAAAAAAAATTAATAGAGAAATAGTTGCTAAATTGGCAGCACAAGATTCATGACAAGAGAATCACGAGGAGGTAACCACCCAACTGTAGCAAAAAGCTTTCCAGTGAGATTTCAGTTGGGAATGAGCTTTCCAGGAGTTTAGAGCACAAAAGACCCAACATAATCAAGCAATATGAAACTTGATATCCAATCTGGTAGGCTGACAAGAATGGGAGCCAGATCGCTATGGTGACTTTACCCATACCATTCAAAGGGATCAAACCCATATATCTGATACCTTATCCCTAGTACTTGACAAATGTAAAGCACTAGATAGTGGATAACTAAGCAGTTAGCATACCATGTTGGAGTCAGTCTGAGGAGAACAGGAAGATGCTGCAAAAAGGAAAAAATCTGAGGAAATCGGAACTCAAAATAAGGGAAAGCAGAGAGAAGGAGAACTTCCAACTTCAATAATACAGGGCGGCAACTTGATTGATGGGAGTGAACATAATGGGGATGATGATTGTAACCAGTATGGGTACCCGGTTATTAGTTTTGTTTTATGTTTTGTTTTAAGTATCACTTTGATACTTGGTTTGTTTTAAATATCATTTGATACTTAGTTTTATTTTATGTTTTGTTTTAAGTATTCTTTGATAGTTAGTATTGTTTTATTTTATCAAAGTGTATTGCTGGATACCTTTGATTAGTTTTGTTCATTCTAGATATGAACTGATATGTGTATTTAAAGACTCCCTATTCCCATGATGGAAAAGTCAGACTTCAACAGACAGTATTTCAATATACTTGGTTGAATAGTTACTTCTTTATTTCTCAGTACATCCACGAAGCCTCCTTTAGTTCTCAGCTCTCACCTCCTCTCTGGTAGAGTAGGCCACCTGCCAACTATTGTACTATTTACCAATAATGTGATTAGCATCTTGTGAACAGTTACATTTTTTTAACTTCAGCAAGTGGTTAAGAACCTGTCTCTGGATTTAGGCCTGATTAACTTATCGATATCCATCTCAGAGTGCTAGCGGAGAGAAGCGGCAGAATCACGGTACATTCAGCTTCGTCTCAAAACCAATATAGAGTCTTTGACAACCAGGAGTGGGAAGCAGATCCCACAACAAGACCTCACAAGAAAGAAACAACCACGACGCTCTGCTAAGGAGCCAGGAGAATCTGCAAACACGGAAGTCTCACAATTTCTAGGAGAATTCCCACTTATTCCAGCAAAGAAGTCTACCTTTGATCCCCCAAATGACCTGGAAACCAGTAGCGAATCAGATATGGCTAGCACTGGTGGAGGACCTTCAGTAGGAGGAAAGTCTCAAGCATGACCTGAAGAAGAGTAGAAACCCGAAGTACCTGAACCTCCTAAGTTCAAACTCCACCTCCTGGTAAAGTTCACAGGAGAAGGAAAAGATTTCAAGCCTGAAGCTGTCGACTGATGGGCAACTGAACTTACACACTACCTTCTTCTACAAAAAATAGATGTGGAAAATCCAACAACTGGATTATATATTGGATCATTCTGCGAAGGAAAGGCAACCAATGCATACCACCAATGCTATAAGAAATATGGTGGAAATGTATAATTGAGAGGATCTACAGTACTCAATTACCTCAAGAATCAATTTCGATCCTCTATCATGAATGACCTCCTATACAACAAATCCAACCAGCTTCACCAAGTTAGTGAAGCACATGTCAAAAGAATCACAGACATAGCTACAGATCTCCTAATGTATAAGGACTGAATGAAGAAAGGAAGCATCTCCAATTATATTCTTAAGCGGTAATTCTACGATGCCATGCATCCTACCCACCAGCAAGAGATAGAGTCACGGGAGGAAGATGATGATGTTATGTCAGTAATAATCGCAAGGGCAGAATAAAAGGTTGCCATCCTCCACAAAGCCAAGGCATACAACCCACAGGCATCCGCTAGCAGTAACAGACGACCACGACACAAGTCCTCCAACAACTGTGAAGAAGATACACTGCAAGTTTTCAAGAAAAAAAGAAAATCCACCAAAGAATTGAGACGACAGAAGGGAGAATGCTTTGAATGCGGAAAAATAGAACACTTGGCAAAGAATTGCCCTACAAAGAAGGGAAAAGGAAAGGCAATTAAGCAAGAAGTATCGGCCTATAATATTGAGAGTAATAGTGATGATGTCCAATTCAGTGAATATGAGGAAATCTATATTGGGTATATCGATGTGGAATACAACAGTGTCTAACCTCCTGCTACCTTCAAGACATACACTGACCTAGAAGGTACTATCTTGATCAATGGTAAAAAAGCTCGAGTCCTATTTGACACTGGTGCAATTGAAAGAGATATGATCAGCAATGCATTTGTCTCTGCCTATGGGCTCCCAACCCGAGACATTAACCAGTCCATACCAGTCAATATGGCAGTAAAAGGGTCACAATCCACAAGCCATAAAACCTGTAGTGCTATTATCTGACTTGGTTCTGCTACCATTCCCCCTTAGGAAATGCTGGTAGGAAACCTGGCCAAAAATGATGCCCTTATTGGAATGCCATTCCTAAACCACCACAAAGCCATAATCAGATATAGAGAATCTACTATTGACTTCCCTGAACTGAAGGTCAGAGTCTTATTTAAACCAATAAGCAGAGAATACCATGCTACAGTCTGTGAAGCAACTGCCCAATGCCTATTGGACAAATACTCTGTTGTTTTCCCTGATCAGATCCCAGAAGAACTACCACCTATGAGGGAAATAAACCACCATATCCCCCTACGGGACCCCTCTAATCTCAAGAACCAATCAACTTACTCAATTCTTGATATAGATAAAGACCGACTATGCAATTGGATAAACCAAAATCAAAGAAGAGGAATCCTGTACCGAGCAGAAGCACCAGGTGCCGCACCTATATTTGTCCAACTCAAGGTGGATGGCAAAAGAATTCGCCCCCGTGGTTGACCTAAAATTAAGAAATGAAAATACAGTTATGGACCCCAGCTATCCCAAACCAAACCCAGATCCTGAATGCAGTAGGACAGACAAGATTTTGAAGTAAGATTGACCTAAGTGATGCTTATTTTCAGACAAGGTTAGACTTAGAAAGTGAAGGCTATAACAGTTTCAAGATATCTTTCAGAACTTTCATTAGCCAATTCATGCTACAAGAAGACATGAATGCCCCTGTCACCTGCATGCTCATTATGGAAAACCAGCTAAGCGAATACTTCCACCATTTCGTTTGAGTTTATATTGATGATATCCTTATCTTCTCCAACTCTGAGGAAGAACATGCATATCATATAGGTTTAGCATGTACTAAATTAAGGGAAGCTAAATTCTATGTCAGTGGAAACAAATCAACTCTGTTTGCCGACAGGCTTGGCATCCTAGAACATGTAATAGATGACGAAGGAATACATGCAGCCCCTAGAAAGATTACCTGTTTGACGGAATGGACAATCCCCTGAAATCAAAAGGAACTAATGTGGTTCCTAGGACTTGTCAATTACATCTCACAATTTCTACCGCACCACTCCACAGTAACTATACCTCTCACAGACCTTACCAGCAATGCATAATTTGTTTAGATCCATACTCATGACTAAGTCTTTGCCAACATCAAGGAATTAATCAAGAACTCCAATGTTTTATAACCTATTGACTATAATAAATTAGAACCAATCTGGCTGATTACTGATGCATCAGATGTTGGGGTTGGAGCATGGGTTGGTCAAAGAACATTGCATGAAATGGCAAGACTGGTAGCTTTGTACAACAGGAGGTTTACTAATTCACAAAAGAACTATGGAACAACAGACAAGGAAGCGCTTGCAGTGATCAATACCCTTGCCGCTTTCAATCACATCTTGATGGACAACACATTCACCATTGTTACTGACGACCAACCCCTTACTAATTTGAAAACCGACAAGATCCTTGGCCAGAGAAGAACATATTGAATAAGAGAAATCAGCAAATATGATGCAAAAATCATCTACACTCCTGGAAGAACCAACTATTTAGCTGATGCACTATCCCACATTTATGAGAATCAGATGCTCTTGGACCCCTCTCTTGTGTATGACCATACAAGATAAAGTGAAGATAGCCCTGACGATACCTCCAATAAACAAGAACCAATATTGCCTACTACCAGTACTGCCCCTCTCTGCTCCTTTCTCTTATACCATGTACAGGGTAGCTGGAACAGAATGCGGAAAAGAAATCACTGATGAATGGAAGGACAATTGCACTCTTTGCAGTACACCTCCTTATGAGCATGAACAGAGCAGGATCTATTGGTTCCACTGTTACCTCGATACCTGCTCCTTCTACCAGATAAAGATCAAATTCAGCAACAAATACCGGCGACTGTACTATACCTCTGCTGATGATTCCAAAAACACCAGCTTCGACACTGCAGAAGAAGCAGAAGAGAGGATGGATAAAATTAATGATGGATCGATCCAACCCCCTCTGACCTTTAATCCTGCTTCAAGACGGCACCAAGGTCTTGAACGACTCGAAGAAGCAGCATTCTACTTGGATGCATCATCTTATCTATACCTCCCGCAGTTAGCACCGCCATTCTCACCTCTCATAATAGATTTGCGACCACTATTTGGCGGACCCTTGTGAGTATACAATAACGAAACTATTATCTCTGTTATGCCACCTACTATTCTTGAATATTGCGGACAGCTCTATGAAACCTTCGAAGAAGAGGAAGACTCTATCAAACCAATAAGAGGATCACTCATTGAGGATCAATGAGACGTTAGATCAACTATGGAGAAATTGACCTCCTCCTTCCGAAGCCAGATGATAGCAGGATATCGCTATGACCCAATTCATTTCAATACTCTGGACAGCTCCAAACGTGATGATCTCGCCCCCTACAACATATCTAACAGAATGGTCTATACCAGCACTCGCTATGGTGAACATTGTTTACACATCCCAAAGGGCCACATGTTCAATGGAATGACTATTAGGAAATACATCTTTACTGAAATCCACAATAAAGAACACCATAGTGTCAACTGCAACCTCTAATATGCCTCAGAATATGTTTACTAGCCCAAAATATGAAAGCATTTCCACGATTTCGTAAAAACAATGTGAACTCTACCAAGTAAACAAGGAATAAACACAACAACATGAAGGGAAAGCCCAGACACTTCAATTACCTTGCAAGATATTCAAATCCTTTGCTATTGACTTTGCAGGACTATTCAACAAGTCCGCTAGTTATAATACTATCTTGGTAGCTGTTGATTGATTTTCTGGATACACATGGCTTATACCAATGAAAGTCACCTACTCCTCTAAGGACAACTGGAATAATCTCTAATTATACCTATTTACCCCCCATGGATACCCATCGTCTATTGTCGGTAATGCTGATCCCTGTTTCACAGCCAGAATTTGGAAACAAACCTTGACTTCCCTAGGAATCAACCACATTATGGCTGCTCCTGGACATCATGAGACTAATGGCTAAGCTGAGTGAAAGATCCGCGAAGTCAAAACCAGAATTCGGAACATAATCAATGAAAGACAGACCAACTGGGAACCCGCCCTCGCTGAACTTGCTGTATATATCAATACTGGATATTCAGATACCCTTGGAATATCCCCATATAAGGCGATCTTTAGCAAGCAATACCCTCTCCTGCCTACAACCGTATTCAAGAACTCCTCTATCCTCACCTCTGATGATCAATTAAACTGCTACCAAGCTATCTGAAATGATATTTTCCAAGCTGCTAAAGCTGCATGATTCCAAAGTACCACTAATGCTCTGAAGTGACGATGTAAACATATACCTATCCCACTCAGCGACATACTCAGAGTCCATAGAAATATGTTTATTACCAATGTTGAACATAGCAAGAAACTACAACCACGATGGCAAGGACCTTTCAAGACTTTATCTTTTGATGAACATACAGAAAACTACACTGTCCAGATAGATGGACACATGTACAGCTGCAATACCGGCAGTTTCCATGCATCCACGGTCAAACATTTCTAATCAAATAACGACTCAAAGTTCCCAGAAGAACCCATGCTTGACCTGCACCTATTATTATTGATAAGAAGGATGAATGAGAGGTTGAAGAAATCTGAGACCACTGCCATTGGCATGAAAATGATCAGTTCTTGATCAAATGGAAAGATTATCCAATAAGTGAGAACAGCTGGGCACTACTAGAATGGTTGGAGCATGCTATGGACATGGTGAACACATGGTGGAAAGACAACATGCCAAGCAATTCCCGACAACCAATGATCAATTATATCACAATGTGCTAGTCACCAACGATGCTAGAAACTGAGTACTGGCAAGTTGAACTGGAAGCCAGCGATGGATTTTGGGTACCATACTTTGAATCGGAATTCGAGAGTAGCGAGGAAGAAAACCAGGCAATGGAACAAGCCCTCAACAACTGCGTCTAATTACTATCCACCATCCGAATATCATAACGATGTCAAACTATGTAGAACGCAATATGAGGCTGTGATAACAGCTTGTTGGACTGTTGTTGAACCGCAATGTTATCTAACCTGAAGACTACTTTACTATCCTCTCGGTAGACTACTGTCCCGATTGCAGTAACGCTTGGGTAGACATACAACATGAATCTGGTATTCATGATTACTGTGATTTGCATTTCTTTGAGTCTCCTTGTTTTCTTATTATCTCTTCTTGTCCCTGGTATGACACTTATAATGAAGAACTTATAGTGGAAACTGAAGCTTTTAGTTTCTCAGACTCCGCTTTTGATGATTATTAGGTTTTGTTTGTTTAAATAGTGGTTTTAATTTAGGGAATGTAACAGGTATGGGTACTTGGTTATTAGTTTTGTAGTATGTTTTGTTTTAAGTATCGCTTTGATACTTGGTTTGTTTTCAGTATCATTTGATACTTAGTTTTGTTTTATATTTTGTTTTAAGTATCACTTTGATACTAGGTTTGTTTTAAGTATTGTTTGATACTTAGTATTGTTTTATTTTACCAAAGTGTATCACTTGATATCTTTGATTAGTTTCGTTCATACTAGAGATGAACGGATTTGTGTATTTAAAGACAGCCTGTTTCCATGATGGAAAAGGCAGACTTTGACAGACAGTATTTCAATATACTTGATTGAACAATTACCTCTTTGTTTCTCAGTACACCCTTAAAGCCTCCTTTAGTTCACAGCTTTCACATCCTTTCTGGTAGAGCAGGCCACCTGCCAACTATCGTACCATTTACTGATAACATGATTAGCACCTTGCAAATGTGTTACAATAATGGAAATTGAAGAAAGCCTGGAGGGGACCATCCAGATTTAAATGGAGATTAACCCCTGAATAACGTGGAACAGCTGATGTGCTTGTAGAAGTATTAAACCAAACTGTTAAGTGACTAGTAGACACACTCCTATTTTTTGAAGCAATGACCAGTCAATGTATCTACCATTGGTTAACCCAATGTGTAGATTATTTCGAATACAATCCCAGGATCTAGGATGATGATTGTGAACGTATCATCTACTCCGGGGTAGAACCAAAGGGAATCAGGTCAGCCTGATAGCAGTATGGTATCGGCGTGTAATAGATACCTTCTGAAGAGAAGAATAAGACCCAAAACTTTATTCATAGACTTGGTTTGAATATGAATTTACTAGTTGATATATTTCCCTTAAAGAAGGACATAAAGTCATACAGGGCATGAAATTAGTTGAGTATAAAAATGACATTCAGATGTTTATAGGAAAAATGCATAATCTGAATCTCTATGCTCCACTAGCAGGAGTAGCTGGGTGTCTGGCGTATGGTGTACGATAGAAAGTTGCCCTCCAAGATTAGATGATGACTTTTTCTGTACAAATATGATAATGATGGAGAATGGAAAAAGGCAGTCTGGAAAGCAGGAAGGGATAAGGAGGAATAGCAGGAACGGGACCACCTAGACCATGATAAGTCAGAAACCTGTAAAAACATTTTCAGACAAAAAATCTGTGGACAAGAATCAACCATAGGTAAAAAAGAAAAAATCCTTAATAAAGGGAGATGGTCCCTCCAAAAAAGGAAGTGGAAACCTGAATCCAAGAAACCCACAATGAGATCTACTGGGACTACGAAGTTGACACATACAAACTTCAAAACAGCTAATGAAGGAATCTCTCAGTCAACAATTAAAGAAAAAAAGCACAAAGGCAGTTGTACTTGTTGCGGAAAATAAAACCACTAGTACAAAACCTGCTGGGGACAAATTCAGATGTCTAGGACAAGGACAGATGACTGCCCATTCAAGATACCAAGGCCCAAAATGGCGACTAGAGTCTACCATCCTGGAAAGATCTCTATCATCTAAGTTACAAGGTACAACAAGCTTTGGGAAGTAGCTGAAGATAAAGAAATGACTTATGTCATTTTATTGGTACCAACAATGATGGTGTCCAGGTAGTCTAGAAGAGACAAACTCCTTAGGAGTCTAAATCAATAGCAAAAGAGGACATCGAAGTGAACTAATCAACCTTGCAATTATGATGTGAGTGGGAGTACATGTATCCTTCTTGCCACAAGGTCAAGGGGATCAATAAAGAGGAATGTAGACATTGGCGGTACCTCTACACTTCCCAAGAGAGTATTGAAAGCTTGTTCCTAATGATCTAGTGCATGTCCACTGGGGTAGTCAGGCACGTGACTTGGAAACTGAAAGGTTTCTGATAAGGACTAAAACGTAGACAGGAAACAGATAGCACCAAGGGTACTGGAGGGAGAGACACTAGGGCTAAGATAAAGAATCTAGAAGAAAAATGAAGCACATTTTTGATCTATACGAAAAATAGGTACAAGAGCTCTAGATCTTACCTTTAGTTACTGCTTCTTTAGTACTGCGGTGGTACAGAATGGAATCTGATAAAGTAAGGACACTGTCTAAAGTTCAGCGAGAGAGGAGAATAAACCTAGGAAGGTTATCAAAGAGACAGCCGACCAGCCTTACACACCTGGCTTTTGTTTCCATGATATAAGGACAATGGCAGACACCCCCTAGATTAGTTTTACAGATAGTAAAAGTGGAAGGTATGGGAACCCCACGGTAGTGGGTAAAGACTGCTAGTAGTGGACTGCTTGATATATCAAAAGAAAGCAAGTTCGTCTGAGGAGACCTAAGTGGTTGAAACTATGCAGGGGTGGTAACAAACATTCTATTTGTGATCACACCTCAGATAGGCTGAAATGACAGAGTGACGATTCAATGCCTTATTCAAAGAAACATGCTTTTAGCACACCAAAGCCTACAAGATACAACTGTTCTAAGGGACATGCTTATATTTATATTATAAACCCAAATTGTCAGCACTACAAAATACTAGTAATATTAGATCCAAGATCCACTGTGTTCTTAATTAATAAAGAACTCTTGAAGTAACTAAAAATTCTGTTCACAGAGAGACTAAATTCGGTTAATATTCGGGGCTTTGATGGAGTACCAGCTCCATCAGAATAAAGGTTTTACATGTATCTTATTTAGCTTGAGATAGAATAAAACTAACACATGTCTGAAGTTGCATTCAAAATTGCAGCAGCAAGAGATTACGGAATGATAATTCCTTTTGGGTGATAGCATTCAGAACACTCCATATCCAACATTGGAGAACGTACAAAGTGAGAATTCAAAGATCACAAATGTGAATTTAGTATAGAAGAAGAAAATGAAGAAATCGCAGATATGTTTGAATATAACGAGACAGTTGCTGGGAATGAAAATGCGATCCAAGTAGGAAGAATTAGAACAATAAAAGATCCTAATCAGATCAAATTCGATTCTCTCCCAAAATACTACAAGAAATTCAAAATGCTTTATCTCTTACAAACAGCGGAAAAAGTGACTCCTAGAAGAACCTTCGATCATGAAATTAAATTAGTTGAAGAAGTGAAACTCTCTTGGGGACGCATTTATCCCCTGTCTGACAAATAACTTAAGTTGTTATGGGAATTTCTTGACGATATGTTACGACAAGGAAAGATTATGAGCAGTCAATCACCTGCTGGTACTTGGATCCATTTTATACTAAAAGCAGATGGAAGACTACAACTGGTAGTGGACTACCGAAATCTAAATAAGATAACTATCCTAAATAGGTATCCACTACCACTGATGTCAGAATTATGTGATCGCGTAGCAGGAGCTAGTATCTTTTCCAAGTTTGACTTAACAGATGGTTACAACCTCATCTAAATCAAGGAAGGGGATAAATAGAAAACGGCCTTCCGATCATGTTATGGATATTACGAATATAAAGTAATGTCTTTCAGATAAGTCAATGCTCTAGCTACATTTCAGTACACGATGAATAAGGTCCGTCAGAAATTTCTAGACCAAGGAGTGTATGTTATTTTGACGACATTTTTATCTATTCTAAAAATAAGAAGGAATATATTGAGCTAGTAACAAAAGTGTTACAAAGATTGGCAGATTTTCAGCTCACGATTTCAATAAAGAAATCCTTCTTCTACGTTAAAGAGGTAAAGTTCTTAGACTATATGATAGCCGTTGATAGGATATTTATGAGTTCCCAAATGGTGGATTCGGTATTAAACTGGAAATCACCTATGTTGGTCAAGGATGTTCAAATATTTCAAGAATTCACAAATATCTACTAGCGTTTTAGAGAAAGAAAAGTTCTCAAAGAATTGCACTCCAATTACAGAAATATTAAAGGGTAATCCCAAGAAGTTCTGGTAGGGCCTGGAACAGGAAAAGGCCTTTTAGGAGCTTAAGAGAAGGTTTACTTTGGCCACAATTTTACACCATTTCTTTCCAGAAAGACAAATGGTAGTGGAAACAGATATTAGTGACTTTACTTTAGGCTGAATCCTCTTTCAATTTGTAGAGAACAAACTACATCCTGTAGAATTTCACTCGCGTAAACTAAATTCTGAAAAGCGAAATTATGAGATCTATGACAAAGAACTGTTGGCGATGTTGAAAGCATTCAAAGAATGGTTGTAATACCTGGTTAGAACTGAGAAACCAATAATTGTAGACACCGATTACCAAAACCTTGAATATTTCCTTACCTAGAAGGTCTGGAGTAGGTACTAAATCCGTTGGGCGGAGAAGTTGGTAGGTTACAACTTCAAAATTGTTTACTGTCCAAGTATAAGAGGAGGCAAAACTGATGCACTGAGTTGACAGCTGGAATACTGTTCTGAGGAGGGAGCTGCACATTGCAAACAAGTGATATTGAAACCTGAATATTTCCAAGTCAGTTCAGTAACAAGAACTATAGAAGGGAAAATTCAAATATGCCTAATAATGAGTAGCACAGCAGATGATATAAGTACAGAGGATATAAAGGAAAACTGCAAATTGGAATGACTCAGACTCAGTGATTCGAGTAAAACAGTTAGACAGAAGAGCTAGGTTGCCAACCAAAGGTTCAAGGATGGCAGTAGGCCATGATCTTTATACTATTTGGGAAGATATAATTTCAGCTCAGGGACAGTTAATTATAGAAACCAGTATCGCAATTAGGCTACCAGTTAGAACTTAGATGAGAATTGCCCCAAGATATGGCTTAGTGGTTAGAAGTGGTATCTCTACTGGTGCCAGTATAATTGATGTAGATTATACTGGAGAACTCAAAGAATTGGTATTTAACCACCAAGATGCGGATCACAACATCAAAGCCAGCGATCGAATTGTCCAATTAGTGGTAGAAAAAATCAATACCACAAATATGATAGAAATAGATAACCTGGAAGATACTGAAAGAGGTATGTCGGGATTTAGCAGTACAGACATTGCAATAAGGGCTATTACTATCTGAGAATTAGAACTGGTAGTCAGCCAGTTACATGCATCAATAGAGCAGAATACATACTGCTATGATGCAGCGGAAATATACTTGAACGAACCCTCATGTGTGGTGTTAAACTAGCGTGTAAGGAATTGAAGAAATTCAATCCAAAATTGTTAGAGCAAATCCTAAAAACCATTCTAGAAGATAGAGAATGGCTTAAAAGAAAAAATAAGTTGGAAAAACTGCAAGGCGGTGGCAAACCTTTCCTGAAAGACTAGACCTTATCTGATGAGTTGCTTTACCATAAGAAAAGACTATTTATACCAAAAAACTAGAATCTTTATACAACAATAGCAGAATGGTATGATGATGCTAAAATAGCAGCACACTTCGGACAAGAAAATCCCCTTGAGATAATTATGAAGAACTTCGATGGGAAAAGCCTGGCAGATTGGGTAAACGTTTATGTACGGTGGTGTCATGATTGTCAACATAACAAATTCCCATGAGACATGAAATATGGTCTACTACAACCTCTTTCAATGCCCTATGCAGCAGGGACATTAATTTCCGTCACCTTTCTTAGGCAGTTACTGCCAAGTCAGGTTTGTACCGAAATTATGGTAGTACTTGATGGGTTTACAAAAATGGCCCTCTTCATTGGATTAGAAGGAATAGCCACTACACAGGATGTGGCTACAGCTTTCATAAAGGATATATGGAAGCTACATAGCTTATCAATAGAAATTGTCTCAGATATAGAGTCAAAGTTTGTTGGAGAATTATAGAAATCCTTGTGCAAAATATTAAGCAAAATCCAGGAGCCACACTCTATGTGAACTGGATAAAAATGATCTATGAGCAAGCAAGTCAATCACTCCAACAGATATGAGAGGCTATGGCCAAATAATATGATAGAAAGGCCAAGCAATAACTTGACTTCAAAATTGGCAATAAGGTAAAGTTAAACACAAAGAATATTCATACATGGTGAAAGTCAAAGAAACTCAGTCTAAAATTATATCAGCCATTGGTGCTCTTAGAGAAACGAAAAAACCGTGCCTGCATGCTCAACATTTCGGATCGATAGAATGTATACTCAGTGTTCTATGTATTTCGGTAAGAATCTTACCAGGAGTTGGTATGTGTGGACTGACAACAACCTTCTGGAGAACCGGAGGATATTGAGGATGTCTTATAATGGAAAATAGAGAAAATTGTAAGTAGCAAGATAAGCTCTTACCGAAAGAGAGTAGGCGGTCACCACCAGGTAGTATGCAAACTATGATACTTTGTTAAATGGCGAGGTTGTTCTGAAGATGAGAATACCTGGGAACCTGTTACAGGCATAGATAATACAAGGGAAATACTGGAAGAGTTCCACCATGATAAGCTGGAAATGCCATGACAGGCAGAGGAAGGATAATGAAGAAAATGTTTTCCTACCATGGTCAAGTAAATGTGGAAGGTTTTTCATCCAGCTCTCATCGGGTCTTAAAGGAACTAATGTTTGATGTTTAATGATTTATTGTTTTTAATTTTAAGTTTAATTTATAATTTATTTTATATGTACCCAAAAGGCATTTGGGGGGAAGCCTTAAGAGGAAGGAGCTCATGTGAGGAATACTGGGATCAGATACCTAGGAATCACTCTAAGTAGGATAATTCCACCTGGAATTAGAATCCCTCATCTTCAACACCACCTTCTGGCCCCCTTACGGGGTCTGCATGTTATCATAGATATCAATCTCAGTTAATTAGCTTAATAGAAATATCACTTAATATCTTTCTGAAGGTTATGTGTTCACCCTGAAGGGTTATAATTCGATCCTATAGATGATCCTGTCCTCTATACAAGGAAAGTTACTAGATAAGAATCTATTAGTTGGATCAGGAGATATTAAGCTTTGAAGTCAGTGACTTAAGAAGGTTGTATACACGACTTCACAGAGTTATCCAGAGCAACCAAAGGTTGCCAACTGAGGGATTTTCTGTCAATCCAGTGGAATTGATTTCCTCGAATTAGTAAGAAGTTCTCTGGAAGATATCTATCAGTTGGGTAAGAAGTAATAAAGATTGAAGTCAGGTGACTTAAGAAGGTTGTGATTATGACTACCTTTGCAGATACAACCTGCAAATGAAACTGATCATTTCATCAATGATGGAGACAATTGGGGTCAATTCATTTCGACTTGAGAACTAGGCCATAAGTTTAAAGACTCTAATGATCGGATAATTACTCTTGGGAACAGTATGATTCTTAGTTAGTTATATCGTAATTGCCGAAGAGGGTGTGGTAATTTTCAAGGCCTTTAGGTGTTTACATCTTTTAAGAATACCTGATATTGTAAGTTATAATCAGAGAGGTACATAGTTGTAAAATAAATAGATGTAGTCTGCAAACACTCAAATATACAATAAAAATATCGAAGTACCTTCTAAGCTTTAGACATGATTAAGTAATGGAGAAGAGACCTTAACAATATAATCTTATCTTTACTATTTTATTCTACTTTACCTTTTTCACTTCACTCTTAGTAGTCATAAATGAAACGAGTAAAGTCTGAGCCTTTCTAGACAATCTCTGTCTACAAAAGTGAATTTTGCTTAGCCTAGACAACTCTGAAAATTATCAGGGTGCTTCCGCCTAACACAAACGGAATCTGGTTGAATGGCTAGTTACGAGATATAAGATGTTATTCTGACAATTTCAGATCTGTGGCATCATAGTCTCAGGATGCAACCAAGATAGATATGTGTGATGATAGGTGGGCCACAGAAGGCAGCTGGAGGAGGGTGTTGGAGATCAGGGATTCTGATTCTGAGTGGAGTTACCCTAATAAGGGTGGTTTCTAGGTATCTGTAATGATTCCTCTTTGGATAGTTAGCTATTGGTGATGGGAATGATACTTCTCGTTTTTCTTCTATTGTACGATAGCTCTTAGACTTATACCTACGTTACTGATAGTACAAGATCAAAGTCTTCTATCTATAATAACTATTGTAGCTTTTTCTAAATCTTCCTCTTGTAGAGACTTCTTGTCATAAAAGTAGTTAAGGTTGTAAAAATAGTAAAAAACCTACAGGTGTTTTATATTCATAAAGACATAAGTAATAAGCAGGAAAAGTACTTATAAGTCAATCTAATTTTATTTAAACTCATACCACCAACACTAGCATCTGATGAGCTCCTATCAGCACAGTGATACCACTAACAAATATACCACTAATCCCAAGCTAACTAAGTCTACTATCCTGTACCTGCCATTCCCGAGTTATGCCCTCTCGAGAACTAAGTACAAGGCCATGAAACAACTCATCGTCCTCCTCGGTCCAAGTCTGTAACTCCTCAGGTGTAAAGTCAACCAGAACTAAGAGTATTCAAAGCCGAACAAAAGACCAACTGGACAAAGTTCCTCATCCAAAAAAACATAAAACACTACCACCTGGTCTATACACTGTCTTGCAAACCCATTAATTATAAGAGAAAACTAAAATAATCTAACTCCACAGGTAGCACAATGGCAGTAAGGAGGTGACCAATATGTCCACCTATTGCACCTGCATGCCAGGCCATTGATCCTATGTACCCACTTTGCCAGTTGTTTATGAAGAATGTACTGGTGAGGAGGACCTATACCGGCTGCCTGTAACTCAAACAATCACCCAAAAACAAAAGAAATACGTAGAGGCAGTGACAGACTGATTAACGGTTAGTGAAGCCTATTTCCTACCGGTGGTGCCTTGCCTACTCATGTAGTACCTGTAACCAAACTAAGGAAACCAAACAGACCCCACAAAACTCAGCGCACAAGATCCAAAAAAGTCCAATCAGGCCATCGCAACCCACTATTTGCACAGGTGGCCATCAGCTGGCTGGCCCATTAGGAAGCCTAACAGAACTCAGTAGCTTTATCTTAGCAGTCCAAGACATGCTGGAACTACTTAATTACACACCACCCAATGTGACATGAGCCTGACTGGTACTTGCAGTTGCCTCTTTCCTCTCAGTTAGCCTCCCCCAAGCCTCACATACCAGACGCCATCTGACCCATCTAGTCCACTCAGCCCCTCAGATAGATCAACCATCTAACAGCCACAGGACAGCCTATACCTGATCTCATCAGACAGCCACTAGTCTTGGCCACACTAACAGAGTCTCAACCCCAATATTGTATAGCTGAAGGGGCCCCCGGTCGAGAGCAGGAGGCATAAAAGAGGCAGTACCAATATGTAAAGGCACTAGTACCTGCTATACCATCCAACCCAGCTGAACCGAAGTCCAACCAAGTTGGAAAAATGTCAGGCAGAACTGTTTCAGGACAGCCCTACAGGTCTGGTAAGAGCACAGACTAAACAACGGGTAAAAGGCACTCCGAACTGATGAGACATGAAGAGAGAAGGGCGGAAGAATAGATGTAGATAAATGGAAGGTAGGCCCTACTTGCAATAGGTGAAGCTATCAACTACAACCCACAACTGAACCACCCCAACGTACAGACAATGTGAGTGTCTGGCAGCTAATTGTCCTACACCACCTCAGACAGTTACAAAAAACTACACTAGGAGGTAAAGGTTATCAGGAGCAAAGCAATTCCCACTGAGATGAAGAGGAGACACCTGACTGAACTATGTAAATGCCATAAGAACAAAACTACAAGGGAATGGCAATAAACAAAATTGTAGGATTCCAACAAAGGAGGTAAGAAGACAAAAGATGGAGTCAGTAATGCTCCGTACCTTAAAGATTGATGTGGTCAGTACAATGAGTTGAGGATACGGGATGATCATCAAGTGAACCTGTGGGTATTTTGTATCATGAGAACTAAGGACTCCAGTAAAATCCAACAAAAAATGTGAGCTGGTTCAAAGAACAATACGTGTAATTCCTCAAAATACAATGTTTAATAGGTGACTGCGATAAAGAGCTTGAAGTACCAGTATCGTGAGAGAACCAACTAGTGATAAAATAGTACAAACAAGTAATCTACAATGCAACCACCAACATAGACAGAACTCAACACTAAGAACCTCAGGAACTACTGACCTAACTCAGATATTTGTACCCAGCATCAAATGTGAAGAAGACTATTATGGATGTGAAAGGAACGCTACCAAGGCAGAGCAAAAGTAACAATAAGGAAAGCACTTAGAATTCAATCTAACTTTATTTATACTAGTATTGTCAACACTGGTATATGACTAGTCTCCTCCTCATACTAAAGAATTAAAACTATCTAAAATACACTACTATAGACTACCGCACCCTGCAACTACTTCTTCCAAACATAAATCCAAACATCATTACCTATATAGGCTCATGAGTGCTTATGATGACTAGCATGGACCCAGATTTATGTGTCTTCCTACCTCACTATCATATTACTATCATATGCTTACACCCCTATCTGCTTCCAATATAATCTGCCCCACATATTTAACAAAAGAAACATGCTCTCTATCCCAACATTCCTAGGTCCTCTTGTAATGCAAACTGAGATAAATATATCCTCCTGCCAAAACTAAACCCCAAATGGAGCAGTGGGGTACTTTCAATAACTCGTTCACTTGTGCCCACCTCAAAACTACTGAGGTCTATGTTGCGAGGTCTAACTCATCTCAATGCTGGTGCTGAGACTGCTAAAACTGATTGTGACATGTCTGGAGGCAGGAAGGCCATCGCTCATGTTGTTTGGTGAAGATGGTATACTTCTGGGGAACTAAGTTGGAAATGGAACAATACAGGAGGGGTAGTTGGTTGGCCATTGGTTGGGCAGGAAAATCTCTTCTTCTGCATGGTCACCATACTCAGTAGAACACACTCGCTGCCATTATATTTCCTCTCACACTATGTGCATATTGTTTGGTCTTCCACGATTGCTGTCTTACATTGTCCTTCTACTAGTAAGGTGCTATCAAAGAGGTTACCTGCTATCACCAACTCCCTGTCTACTACCTTAATATGACAAGGAATCCTGATGCCCAACTACTGACAGCCTACCCACTATGACTTCTACTGTGAGACTGGTGAATCTTTATACAAGTCTTTATTAGCAGGGCATCCTTTTGTATGGCGGAGGCACTCAGTCTACTGGTATCTCTCCTTCCTTTCTAAACAGCTGTCATACCAAACCAGATATTAGGAATACCAGAATCCGATACCTAGAAACCACCCTAAGTAGGGTAACCCATCTCAGAATCGGAATCCATGGTTTTCAGCACCCCCTCCAGCCTCCTTATAGGGCCAGCACGTCATCATACACATCAACCTCAGTTGTGTCCTGTGACTATAATGCCTCAGGATTAAAGATGTATGAATAATACAGTATACGTTACTGCTGTCAGTCCGACAGGATCCTGCTAGTATTCTATATGAGAGAGAACCCTCAGCTAGGTTCGGGAAGTAGATTAGAGTAAATCTGCCAACTACCCAGGATATTACTAGGATTCAAAAATGTGACGTCATTGATATAGGCTGAGGCAACAGGATATTTTTGCATGAAGAGATGGTATCGAATGATAAAGGATCTCAATAAGAAACCAATACATTTGCACCTACTCTACAATAACCAGAAGAGTCTAGAACTCTGAAGAACACAACCATAGAAGTCAAAGTACTTTACGAAGTATTACAACTAGGTTTCGGAATATAGTGCAGCTGTGGGAATGACTCCTAAAACTATAATAGCGATTGAAATCCTGTTACCCAGAGCACCCAAGAGTTGACAACCATAGAATTATCTATCAATCCGGTGGAATAGCTTTTTTGTGAATTAGTAGGAAGTCTTGTGGGAGATATCTGTCGGTTGGGTAGAAAGTTATAAAGGTTTGAAGTTATGCGACCTGGAAACCTTGCAATTACAACTACCTTCGCAGATACAACCTGCAGATGAAACAGATCAGTTCATCAATGACGGAAACAATTGGGGCAAACTCAGTTCGACTTGAGAACTAGGCCATAAGTCTAAAGACTCTGATGATCAGATAATTACTATTGAGAACCTCATAGTTCCTAGTTATATATATTATAATTACCAAAGAGGGTGTAGTGATTTTCATGGTTTCCAGGTGCTCATATCTTAGAAGAATACATGATATTATGAGTTACTATCAGCGAGATACATAGTCGTATCATAGATAGATATAGTCAGTGAATACTTAGAGGCAGAATATAAACATTGATGTATCTTCTAAGCATTTAGACATCATCAAGCAATGGAGAAGAAATCTTAATAATATAATATTGTCTACACGATTCTATTCTACTTTATCTACTCAACTTTATTCTTAGTAGTTATCATGGAAATGAGTAAAATCCAAGCCTTCCTAGACAATCTCGGTCTACAGAAACAAATATTGGTTGGCCTCCACAACTCTAAAGTCTATCAGATTATCTTTGCCTAATACTAGACCCATCACATTGCAGATCCTTAACAAAATATAGGCATCCATGTAGGTGAGGCTATGGAGGTGTCACAGTGTCTTGGCCTCACGAGCATAATACTCTTATCCCTTGCTCCAATGCGAGGACCTCCCTTTCCCCTTTTGCAATTCTTGAGTAAGGGCCTAGTATCCGATCCTGAAGCTAACCCTTACCTAAGGTAGGAGGCATAAGGGATGTCCAATACAGGCCTTAGCCTTAAGGTCGACCATTTCGCTGCCAGCGATGCCTACATGACTAATTACTCAACCAAGACTAACATGGGAGAAGACATTAGACAACAGTACCATAACTTCCAATAACTTAGCCGAGTCATCTTCCGAAAACATGTAGTCAACTAGGATAAGGGCTGGAACATTATCCAAGAACACATACACTAGACACCCTTTAGCCACATCCTCAGCATGTCAGAGAGCACAGACAACTGCAAACAACTTATGTTCGACAATACTGCCGGAACAAGGGACGGAGCACCTGTCAACATGAGTCAAGGCTCCTTTCTCAAATACTGCCTATGCTATGCCAGCTCCTCTAAAGCATTTAGTCCAATCTGTATAAATAACCACATCTGAAGTTATGCAGAGATCTCTGTGTAGTAAAGAGTGGTGTAGAGCCATCACTGCCTTGCCTTTCCCAATTGAAACTGTAGAGTGGCTGTTGAGCTCCTGATACAAGATCAGCTAATGTGTGACCATGCCTTCCTCCTTCCAGTTCAGCCTGATCTTAGTGAACTAAGGGTATTGGTTGCAGTATTAGTAGTTAAGAACCTGGCTGTAGCATCTCGTTATAAATTCCTGCCCTAAATGGCGACAGGTGGGGTACTGAACTCAGCTAACAGTATATTGTTTGCCAGCTTTATAGGTGTCTGAAACATTGAATGGAGGCAATTTTTAACATGAACCTAAATCTGCTTCACAAACAATGCATGGTTGATTACAAATTCAAACTCATAGTAGACGGTTGCAAGGTAGACTGCTTGCACTAAGTGGTAAGTCTTACTCCTAATCTCCCAACACTCCCAAACCTCGTCCACAACGCCAAAATCCTCCTTCTAACACCCAACCCCCTTTCTACTGAATACTTCATATGAGAACAAAAGTTAAGAAATACATTAAACATGTAACCAAGAACATGCAAATCCTTAGAAGGCAAAACAATCTCTCCTAACAACTCTATTCCTTCCTACGATCTATTCACAAACTCAATCTACTAGGTCTTGAGAGCATGGCAATAATTGGTTGCTACTATGATGACCCTATCATCAATATATGTAATTACTAGTTAGTGAATACCAGGAGAGTGTTGTGTGTATGGCCTGAATATATCTACTACATAGGAGTCAAAGAGAAAGAAGGACAGTGGCGAGTTCTGAGGTACCTCATTGTTGACATGGTAAATCTGGGAAATGCATCCATTAAAGCGAAACTGAATCAAGGGATATGAAGTGCATATCAGAACCCACTGACACAGGTTTAGGGGACAATCTCGGGCCATCAACAAGTCAGATAGGAGATTGATATTGATATTGCTGTCACAAACGTGGCTTGGCACGGAAAAGGTTTTCACATGACTCATGATTATGAGTCATAGGTATGTTATGGTTTTATGCATATGACTCATTTAGGTCATATGACTTATTATGATATCAGTTGTTATGCTTCGCACATGACTCAATTATGAGTCAAGAGATGTGCGCCTGGCGAGTATACCTTGCGAGTGTGCCTTGCGGGTATACCTTGCGCATATGATTTATGTTTTACACATGACCCCATTATGAGGTCATGGGTTTCACACATGTGACTCAATCGAGTCATATGACTTGTTTATTGCGTTATGATTGGTTTATGAGTTTTTGTACATGACCTTGCTATGAGGTCATGGGTTTTGAGCATGTGACCACTTTGGTCATGTGATTAGTTTGTTATGATTTGGTTTCGCATTTGTGACCACTTTGTGTCACATGACTACAGGCGGGAAGAACACTGTATAAGGAGGCCGATACGGCTGAAGAGGATAGGTTCTTCATGCTTTGTTCTAAGTACTTTTCCTCCTTCTTTCACCCTGTGTTGGACATGAAGGTTCGGTGTCGATCCAATCAGAGCTCTTGATTTCTATCTCACGATAAGCTTCATGTCTTAAACTTTGAATACCTTTTGGGGGCTTCGTTGTTATACCTCCTCCTACGTTTGCTGGAAGTCTATTCTTCCTTCTACTTATCCTTTCGGTTATTCACTATGGTCACCTCCACATGGTCGCAATAGCTAAGCGAGCTTCTGCCCCCTCCACCACGTCTGCCTTAGATTTGTCGGTGGTTCTGTCGTGCTGTTGAGAAGAACTTTGCCCTAGAGGCCGAAGTCTCTTACCTTTGGCATCACATCTCCGTTCTTTCTCGGCGATTTCATTATGCTGAGAATGAGATATCTACCTTGTTGGCTGCCCTGACCTCTGAACACAATACAGTTCGCGGTTTGGTCACAATTCTAGCGGCTGAAGCTCCTACGGTTATCACCTCTTCGGCCGTCCCCTCGGTCGCTTCGGTTACTATGGTGGTCTTGGTTGAGCGGAGTGGGCAAGACCCTGAAGATTTTCAGACTTCAGAGTAGGAGCTTCCTCGGCGGAATGTTGTGCCGCAGGTTAACTCGGCCCCTCCTGCAGCTTCGGTTGTAGAGGGTGGTGTGAGTGGACTGGTTCCTGATTTGTCAGGTCTGGTTGAGGCGCTGGCTCCTGGTGTGGGTAATGTGGATCCTGGTTTGGGTAATGTGGATCCTGGTGTGGTAGCACCAGTTGCGGTATTATCACCCCCTTCGGGAGGGAAGGTACCTGAGTCCTCTATGGCTGAGCCCGTGGCTGGTCGGGGTAACACCTTTAGTGGTGTCCCCCCTGTGGCGGTGGGTGGTTATGAGGGTGGCCCGTCCACTCCTGTCGCTAGACCTGTGCCCCGGGGTGGGAAGAGGAAGAGAAACAAGAAGCGCTGGGTCAAACAAGACCAGACCTCACCTGCTCCGCTTGTCCCTAACTTGGAAAGTTCATTGCCTTCGCCGGTACACTACCGCAAACCGGCTACCACAGAGTCCGCAGCGGGTTCGCCGCCTGCGGAGTGAGCTGAGGCGTTGGAGGAGGAGTTGAATACCTCGGCATGTTCGGTCAAGTGCCGACAGCTTGGGGACTATATTGTCCTGGCTGCTTCTGGTGAGGTTTTTGGACTGCACTGCCAGTGTGGTGCCCCTTGATTCTCTATGACGGTTCATACCCCCTCGGCAAGGGCGCCCTCGTCCTGTAAGTCGGCTTTTTCTTGGATCTACGTGCTTGGGTATTGGGTGTTTCTTTCATTTGGGAATGGGGATGGGTGCCAGGGTGGTCAGCGGGGTGTTCCAGAATCATTGAGTGGGGGCACTCGGGTGGGTTTCTCCTGTGGAGGAGGATATTACAGGGTCACATTTAGGTAACGGTAGTGGATTTTTGTATTTTGTATGGGTAACTTAGCTGGCAGGTAGGCTGGGCTGAGGAGGACCTTTCTTTACTGTTGATGGCTTTGTATTTAGTGTTCGTGTTGGGGCATAGTGCAGGCATGTTTGAGGTACGGGGTTGGAGGTTTAGTTAGTCCATAGTTAGTGGTATCCAGGATGCGACAACCTGGGGGCCCGGCTCTGGGGCTTGTCATATGCCAGTGTTGACAGTACGAGTTTAAATAAAATTAGATTGAATTCTAAGTACCTTTCCTGCTTATTACTTTAACCGATATAAAATACCTTTACTATCTTTATCTTTATTGCAACATTATCGTTATATCAAGGAAAGCTCTTTACCAAGAAGAGTTAGAGAAAGCTTATGATAGGCATTCTCGATAGAAGACTGAGGTCTTGTACTATTGGCAAAATAGGCAGTGGCTTAGTGCTATTTTAAGACTAAGAAAAGAAACATAAGAAGAAGAGAAGTATCGTTCCCCTTCGCCAAGAACTAACTATCCAAGGAGAGATCGTTACAGTTGCTAAAACTTTCCTCAACATGTATGGAAAGGATCAACTGCTTATAGCCTTCATTATGCTGCAGTAATTCGAATACTACCACCATGGCATTGTAGACCCCATGCTTCCAGCCAGAGCCAAACTGTGTTTCCCCCAGATCTGAGCAGACAGTTAACTGTAACAGGACCATTCTTTCTGTGACATTTGCCAATATTAGAAGGAGATGTATCATCTACTACGATTTGATGAAGCTTGTGTATGAGAACAACTTTAGCCTGATACCAGTCTGGAACATCATAACGCAATCTGTAATCAATAGGTTATTGCAATGTTGTTGAATCCCACCTCTTCCTAAACTGCTTGAAGGGATAACAAATATTATCCTTGCTGTGATCCATATTTGTAGGGGATGTGGCATGGGCAATTTCCATCTCCTGAGCACTGTTAATGTTGACTGCAGAATCTACCCAAGGGGCGGGATTACCAGGTGACAACTATTGTGAAATCAGGTCGCTGATATTGGAATGTATGCTAGCATAGGATCCATCTGGGTGGGACATGGAAGGAAGTGTTTGTTAGCTTCCAACTTTCAGGCTAGCTTAAAGATGTCTAGGTCCTTGCCTTCATTTAACTTAGACCTGATATGTTTGAACCTAGTTCTCATCAAGCATGCACAGTAAATACAACTGACCAACATGAAGTACTCTGTCCGCTCCATCTAGTGTTTAGAGTATTGTTACAGCTGAGCCACATTTAACCTTATTTTCTCCAACTCAGGTATCCACAACTCACACTGACCTCTGCCAATGGAGGTTAGTAAGAGTATGTCTACCACACTTCTCACTCCATTCCACAACATCCTATCACCTACCTCTTGCAGGGTATCTAGCTGTTTCCTGACCATCACCCAGACTTCCTTCTCCCAAGCCAGCCTCTGACACATTATGTTATTAAGGAGGTCAACTGTCAATTTGAGGGCTTGAGCACTATGCTCACAGCCAGCAGCTTCTAGGTACTGATCCCTAATATACGGTGTCTGGTGCAGGCAAAGGTCGATTGTGGAAATGTCTCGAAAGGTTGACCCTGTGGGAGGGGCCATGTTCATATAGTGAACTGGAGCTGTGAACCACTGATTCAGCCACCATTCACACATATTGTTGGGCTCCGTATTAGTGTTCCAATCTTAATGTCTGGTATTAAACTTGCCAAATACAACGTGTGGTACCCTGAGCTCATCCAATTATTCAATAAACTAGTCCTTGCTATAGTCTGGTTGAAAATAAACTCCCACTAGTATTTTCTTTAAACCTCTCTCCCAGTATCCAATGTCAGTACTACCTTCCCTGTGTCCAACCATCTCAAAGATCCCACAAATATGGGACCAAACAAACACCTCAATACTAAATTCTTTAACAAAAGAAAATAAATCCTATCTGTCAACATTTGAGTCTAGTAGTACATGCAGTTACTCAACATCACTATGAGGTTTACTAATAAATAACAAATTAATAAAAAGAAACAAATCAAATGCCAGCACCAGATTCCAACTACCTCTCCACATGTTTAATGTCATTGTCGTAATAAAAATTAAATGAGGACCTCAACTGATCCAGGTAGGCTGCAGATATTGAAGGCGAAGGAGAAGTTCTCATCCAGAATTCAGGTGGTCCCGAAGGTATCCTTTCAGCTGTGTTTGGTGGTGGCAGTGGTTTTTAAAATACAACCTGCTGGGGACAGGGAGAGGGAGGGATGTTCTGACTCCTTACCCTTGGCCTTGTCCAATATAGGGTGGAGGCTACGTCATCCTCTTCATTACTGCTAATATCAACCAGACTGAGTATGGGTAATCTTCTGTGGCAGCTTCATCTTCTCTAGCTCTTTATCATCTGTCCTTCCTGTTATTCTTGTCCCTTAGCAGGTTTTGCCATTTGCCCTCCTCCTGTCTGGCATATGGTGAAGGTTAGGTGGGGGATGATGACTTGATACCAGGGCACTATTTATATTCTGCAAAGTGATCCATCCAGTCTCAGAGCAGCAATGTCTCCTGGTATGCCCACAGGCCTGGCCTTCTCCTCTGGCATAGCTAAGCTTGCTGCATATATGTTCCTGGGAAAAGTGCGCCTTGAAGCAGAAGTGAGATTGGGGGAGGTAGGGGGGTGACCACTAGTGGCCTCAAAGTGGCCAGTCTCCAGAGACCTACTACACACCTTCAGGGGGCTGTATGCCTCAAAGATCCAGACATTAAGGGCGCCTCTCCACAGCAAGATCTTGCCTTGAGCCAGTTGTTCCTTGATTGCCTTCATCTTGTGGACCACGAAGTGGATCCCATGTGAGATAGTATTGGCCTGCCTCATAGTGTGGATGGAACCAATAATGTTGGGTGGGAGAATGGTAACTACACTAGTGTTAGATTGCTCCAAGTCAGTATTGAGGCTGTCTAAGGCTGCACTTCCAGTCTACCCTTCCAATATGCAAATTGACCCTCGGCCTGTATTAGCAAGCAGGACATCAGAAAAAAAAAACCTTACTTTTTTCCAGATTCCTCTGGAACTTGCATTCTGGGAAAGCTAGTTCACTAAGAAGAGCAAGCCTGGCCTGATCTAACTTACTACCTAACTCCAAAACCAAGTCTGCTGCTAGTATCAAAAAGATGCACCAGATCTCAGGCCTGAGGTATCATGCTTAGATATATGCCCTAGTTCCATGAACCTTCTTGTTAATAGATAGGGAGATATTAATACAGTTCCGGATTGCTTCGACAGTGATGTCTTTGGTAGTGCAACCCTCTTGCGGGTAACAAACCACATAGTGATGTACCTCCCGATAGCATCTGGGATAGGTGATGATGGTAGTAGTGCCGGTACAAAATTAAGTAGGTCTGGAGGCCCCATCGGGACTCGACGGTACTTCTGTCATAGAGGGGCCACATTCCCTTTATAGTCAACAGTTGTAGCGGAGCCTGATCAGATTGGTGGGATAGCTGGGGTGAGGGTTGAGGGGACCAGTTCCTAGTTGTTAGTATTCTTTCCTTTAGTCTTGGCTGGGATTGCCAATTCCCTTTCGTAACCAGATTCCCTGGCAGCCTTTTTTCTTCTTCTGGCAGCGCCACTCCGGTGTCAGTCACGTCTACTTCCCTCCTTCTATTCCTCACCTTCTATTCCTCACCTTCTCCATCCTCTTGTACCTAGTGAACAGACTTTATCAGCAAAAAAAACCCTCTCACTGGACAAAGAACATCCGAGTATGAATGTGACCTGTCAACTATCTTCGTTCTGAGTGTCATGATGGTCCGGATATTAACATGTTTCATCTGTCCTGTCTGACACATTCCTACCCAGCTCTCTTCGCCCTCACTATCTTACTCGCATGTTGCAGGCTCTATTCGTTTCAATACAGGCTGCTATTTTACTCCATGCCCCTATTTCATCAGGCAGCTTTCACTCTATTGTTCCTAGATTATTGTCACTTGAATGCGACCTTATTGGCTCAACACGTTCACACTGCCTGCATCTATCTGGTAACATCCCATAATGGATTCTTCACGAACAGTACTCTGGTGTAATCCTAAGATGTACTCCTCGTCTCGCACCTATATGTCTACTCTGACTACCCTTCTCACACTATCTGGTTGTTTCTGCTGCTCTTCTCAGCTCTCTTTGCTATGGACATTATGTCAGAATGGTAGCAGAAAGACCCATATTCCGTAAAGAGGGTGGTGGGTGCCGGTATATAGGTGCCAGACGGTTTATGTTTTTTTGTTTTAAGGCAGCTCACAGAATGAATTCTGTCCAGCCCCAATCTGTACTCTTGATGTTAGTACTGCATATATTACTTTGAGCTCTGCATAACGTCGTTGACGGGGAAACCGCTCGGTACCGGGATCCAGCTCGGTGCCCAGAGGAGGTCAAACACTTATCCCGCACACAACAAAAAGACCTGCCCCAGTCGCATATATTACCGGAACAACACCAAATCAACAAGGATGCCGTGAATCAAGCAGTTAAGGAAGGACGAAAAAGAAGCTTTACTTCAGGCAACTGTTAAGTTCTACCATGAGAGCTCAGAAGCTGCGATCAAAGGTATGGCTGAGAAGTATAGTATCGCTTATTCAACCTGGCGGGGTAGGTTGGGGGGGGGCTGGGTCCCGGGTGGGTGCGTATCAGAGAATGCAGGTTTTAACACCCTATGAGGAGAATTCAGTGGTTCGATGGTGTGAGCATTTGGACGAGTGGGAACATCCGGCAAAGATGTTCCTAGTTAAGGAGATGGCTTAGGACATTATATCCTGAAGGATAAAGGATCATGTATTAGGAAAGCATTGGATGTCACGGTTTCTTGGCCGCCACCCCTACCTTGCCGCCAAGTTGAGCGCTCGTATAGATTGTCAAAGGGTTCAGGCCAGTGATCTGCGCATACTATAGGATTACCTTAATAAAGTTAGACTATCCCTTATCCTCCTCCTATATTTATATTAATTGAGAATCTAGTTACAACATCTAATAAAGTTTTATGATATTTTACAGTCTAATATTTATAATATGGACAAGAAGGGGTTCATGATGGGGGTAGCCTCCCGGTTTAAAGTAATTTGTAAAAAGGGTAGGAGGACAACAAATTTGGTGCAGGATGGCTCCCGGGAGTGGGTTACGGTGATTGAGTGTGTCTCCGGTGTGGGCTTTGCTCTTCGCCCTATAATCATAAATAAAGGGAAGGCCCATGATGTAGGCTGGTATTTAAAGCTAAAAAAAAAAGGATTTGGCAGTCTTTGGAGTTTCGGAAAAGGGGTAGAGTAATGAGATGTTAGGAATACAGTGGTTAGAGGAGGTTTTTGACTGTGAAACATGGGAGAGGTCACTATTTACTACTAAGACTCAGAAAACCTTTATTTTGTATTGAACTAACTGCTTAAACTTCAACGGACTATATAGTGCTGGAAATACCTACCGTCTTCTGATCTTAGATAGACATACCTCACATTTCAATTGGTGATTTTTTGATTATTGCCTCAATGTGAAGATTATTCCTTTGTACCTTCCGGCTCTCTCCACCCACCTGCTACAACTGTTTGATATTGGACTATTTGGTCCCTTGCAGAGATATTATGGGAATGGCCTGGACGAATTTGTACGGAGAGGCCATGCAGGTATGAATAAGGGAGAATTTTTGCTGTTAGTGTTTCCAATTTTTAAATCTAACTTCTACTCATACACAAACTAATTACTTATTTTATAGGATCTTGATGCCTGCTAGACAATTAGCTTTCACCTCAAGCAATATTGAGAGTGCTTGGGAAGCCGTAGGCATAATTCCTTTCAATTCCCGGCGCATACTTGGGGCAGTGAAGTGAAAGGAGCTACCCAGCAGGAATCTCCGTCCTCCGGCAGTTGCTGGTAACCCCAACTTTAACGTTCCAAAAACATCTTGTGCAGTTAGTCGCGCAACGCGAACTGCCTACTCTTTAGTTACTCGGAATATCCTCTCCTCCAAACAGCTTAAATCAATTCTTTCCGGCCTTGCAGAAGGGTTTCAGCAAACAATTGCTGATAAAGTGCTCGAGGAGGAGGCCCATAAACAGTACCGAGTCTTGGTAGGAAAGGCAAAAAAAGGGAAGACCTCTGACTGGCGCAAGTTGACTGAGGCTACTGTGGTTACATCAGAAATGATTCTGATGTTACATGAGGAGCGGGAGTGGGTAGATACCGCGAAGGCAGCTAGGCGTGCCAAAATGAGTGTACCATCACAGCACACCTCATTGAACACCAAACGCATCTCCAAACCACGGATATCAGACACCACCCAGTCAGAGATATCCCCCACACTTTATGGTCAACTCACATCGTCTAGTGATGTGGAAGATCTCTGGGAGGAAATGGAGGCATTAGAGCTTGATTAGGGTGCTAATACTAGGTCTATTAGGTGGGGGGTAGTTGAAGTAATTACTCTTCAACGAAATTATTAATTTTGGCATTTGCACAATGGGGTTCAGTTTCTTTAGGGTTCACTTTCTTTTGTTTATACTGGGTACTGGTTTGGAGTTTTAGGATGGAGTTTAATCTTTAAATTTAATAGTTTTCTTCATGGGAGAGGTACTATGACCCTGGAGGACTATGATCCAGATTGCGCCATTAGGACCGAGCGGGATCTAGGTCAAAAGCGGTTTCGCTGTAAATGATGTTATCCTCTCTACTGCCAGTTTTCAATTTTCCGTTTACTTAGCTAGTAGTAGCATAATTGTGATTCTTATATAATCTTTCTTAGTATACTAGTATATACAAGAATTCAATATATCACATTAAACATTTGCAAATCAATCAGGTGATTTACTATCCATTGGCGCTCCCTAGCTGAAACCAGATGCTCTTGCCTGATCACTGCTCCTATATCAATGATTACTAAATCCCGGCTGCCAGACTGCTTACAAACTTGAATATGTCTATTGGTATTGTGAAATCTCTGACCATGTACAGGATCGAGCACTTGAATCAATCCTAGCAAAATGACACCATCCATCTCCCTTCAGATATTTCATATCTTGAAAAGACTTAACAACTATGCTACACACCCTTCTCGCAGATCTTCGAATGAGTCTGCTCCACCAACCTTGATCTATACCCAATTGTTTCTTGGCCCCGCATTTCAAAAAGCCTTTTTTTTAGTACAGTGAGCGTGGTAGATCTAGAGGATGTCTATTAATTGCAAGTTTGTGACTGGAATTTCAAGCTGAGTAAATTACTCCACTAGAAGTGATCCCAGTTCTATGGAATTGGTAGGTAGCTACTGCTCATCTGATACAGTCTGCTTAATATAATAGACCATCTCCTCTACCATTACAGAATACCTGATCTTGAGGGTCTTGTAAAAGTTAGTTAGTGTACTGGTTTTCCTGTGATCTCAGAGAACTTGCTGTAACCCACAGTGGCTTGAAGATGTCTCTATCTCTTTCACCACATTTCCTATCCCTATCTTATTACCAGCTCTTTTGAAAGTTCCTCGATTGTAAGTAATCTTATTTCTAGGATGTGATGGCAGCCATTGTGTGATAAGATTTGTCTAGCAGCTTCACTTTTGTTTAGTCTCCTGTAGCCTTCTTTGATCTGTTCTTTATATGCCAGTTCACCAATATTAGTGGATTACATCACCATGGATTCAAAATGTTGGATGTGGGCTACAAAGTGACTCAGGTCGTCCATTTTGATAAAGTTAAAGTGGTTCTCACGCCAGATCAAATCTACCTGGTAATTTATTCTTTGATGCCTCTCTTTATATTTTAGTCAACGGTGTTAGGCAGTGGAGATGCTAGAAAGTGCTTTGGCTTGTTGATCTGCTATTTGTTCTTATAGTTCACGATCCTGATAACTTACCTGAGTGTGAGTATCCTTCGATGTAAAAAACTCAAGAAAGATATCTGTCATCTGGTGAAATATCTGCAGAAAATTTCCCTGCAAGATATGGTATCAGGTATATGACTCCAATACTGGGCTATCAGATGAAAATCTATCAGTGTACTAATACATTGCAAGGTACATTTAAAAGGGAGGTACTGAGGGCTGTCTGGGTTACATAATACAGACGTTTGTGCAGCTGCAATGCATCTGCCGAGATTACCATTTCCTTTCCTTGCTATTGCTTGTCTTCAGTACAGGCCTTCTTTGGTATGCTGAATCTGGGATAAGGAGAAAGTTCTTTTCAGATATTGTCAAATACCTACTGCCCTTTTTTTGCTTTTTCAGGAATCCTTCTACCTATTCCATTATATGTTTAAATAGCTACTGTAGATGTTATGCAACAGGTCTGGCTCATAGAGGTATACAGAGTCTAAATGGTAGAGTCTAGAGAATACTTTATGGACTGCTTTCATGTCAATCTGCTTGAAATATTTTGTAGCACTAGTTTCTGGTACTCTAGGGCAGTTTTTGAATATAAGGTGTAGTTACAGATCTTATATGTATGCCGCAGATCTCTACCAAGCTTCCTGCCTAGAACATCACACTTTGGGCATGACTCACTGCTTTTTCCATTAAAGTTTGTATACTCAGCATGATCTGCAATCCAGGAAGACAGGAGGGAAAAACAGAGGCGTGTTTTCCCTTCTGAGCTATTCATTATTATACACTCATAGGCAAGGGCCAGTAACTGTACAAAGATGAGATCACAAACAGCCTACAAAGAATCTGCATTCATCTGCCACTGGATTTCGTTTGTACAGGCTGATTTACAGGTAAACCTCGGTAGTACCTTCAGCAATGCAAGAAGGAGGATCGGCATCTTCGCAAGGCTGATTCTAGTCTACGAAAGAATATTCCCAATTGTTATATATACCAGCCAGACTTTATTATCACCTGAGAAATTGGTAAGGTGAGTCTGGTCTGACAATCTGATGATCAGTACCAGTGTTGACCCAGCTGATAGTGACTCCTATTAGGAAACTGAGGGCATTGTTAGTAGAAGAAACACTGCCGACTCCTAGCCTTTGCAGGCCAATTTTATACCCGAGTTTCCCACTACCAGTCTGTTATATACATCTCAAAGTACAATTGTTTCCCACTTGAGTTATATTCATGAATTACTACATACACAATATTAGGTCTATATGCAAATTGGCAGATCAAGTAGTGGATACAGTCAATTCTCTTCCTATAATAGAAGGTTGTTGCAAGTTTCCCACGGGCTAATTCGTGAATCATAATGTGT
>NW_003299130.1:170751-191846 GCF_000151645.1 Tuber melanosporum | reverse complement strand
AGATTACCAAAGTTGGGCCAGCCGAACCTTTTCTGATTACTCCAGATACTTGTTGAGTAAGTCCTGTGCTTCGAGGTATTTCCTCAATGTATATGCTGACTCAAATGACCTAGCTTTACTATTCTCCAAGTCTTTTGGACAATAATTATCAATCTGAGACTTGGCTACCTTAGTTTGGATGAACCAGCTAGCTAAATTGAAGTTGTCTTCAGATGAAAAAGGGTTCTATAGGTCATTATTCAAGGTCTGATTTAGCTCTGCATAGCCAGTAATATCCACGATTGTTCTACCTACACCCGGGATTGTCGGTGGATTTAGCAGACTTGCCATGTCTGGTAGTGGGGATATATTGGGATCTTCCGAGTCCGAGTCGTACTGTATATTATTATTCACTTCATAATCTATGATATCTAACTTCAGGTTACACTTATAGTCTGAATCAACCTCTTAATTTGTAAGCTACTTGGCTACAGTGATGACCAGCTGATTTACGATGTCATTAGATATAGAAGCTGTTAGCTTAGATGAGGTTTGGTTGGTCATAGCACGTGGAGGTTGGCTAATATTCAGATGGATTGTTTGCAGGTACCTTTCATATACCGTAGCCTGTTGACAGTGTCATCAACAATCAGGGTACTTGGACATGTTTGAAGACAACATAGTTATCTGTAATGTTTTGACTTCGGTTATCAAGACATCTATTATGACATAGATTAGTGAATTAAACGCAGGCAAGGTTCAGCCACATATAATCTTTCAAGTTTAAAGTTAGGCATCTTGGAAACTGGAGTTGGAGTAGTGACTTTCAAGCTAGTAGAATAGCCAACAGGACTGCAGGGGGAGGTTATCCCCACAGTGATCTCGGTCTTTCAAGTATAGTATCTTGGCTCTCCAAGTGTAGTATTTTTTTTTCAAGGATCGTATTTCACTGGTGAGCAGTGATCATCTTGGCACTTATCTTGTACCCCTTTTGCAGCCTAAAAGATCACTCAAGAGTGAGTAAGGTTATCTAGCCTTGAGGTACGGAATGGCATAGTGCCTACTACTTTCAAGCTGCAAGCCTCTTGGTATGTACTCTGCAGCTAATCACTAGTTGGTCTTTTATGTCTAGTATTTTGCTGTTCAGTATCTATTATAGCTACCGAGTGTAATATTTATAAAGAGTGAGCCGTGAGCACATTGCCACATATTTTGCGGCCCATTTGCCTCACAAAATGACTCTAGGGTATAACATAAATTGTTCGAGTACCATTTCTAGCTTCTAAGTATCTATTAGTTCTTTCAAGCCTGATAGTATTTGGCTTTTAAGTGTAACTTCTAGCTTCCAAGTATGGTAAGCAATATTTAGTAGAGACTGTCAGACATCTTCACATTTTGTGGCTCATTTAAGGCTTAAACAGTTATTTGGACTCATGTGAATTCGTCAAATGTCTTTCAAGATGCCAATAATTATACAGCATAAAAACCTGATTCAATCTACCTAAGCCTTTTCTAGTCTATATATAAGCTACTCCCTTTCTCCCTTTCCCCCTTTTCTCCCTTTCTTTTCTTCTTGATACTATCAAACAATCACTCCTTCCATCAACCCATCAACCTATCATCAACCAACCCAGATCCTATTCACAAAGATATAGACCAGACTGGTGTCCGATCAAGCATCCAATGGTAAGTACTTGGTTCAGTTTAATGACTGCAATACGTTCACAGTGAATAATCCTGCGCAAAGCATTTTTGATCAGTAGAAGTTCCTGAACTACTTGATGCCATCCGCTAGACATTTCCTATTTCTGTTATGGTATGTACAGAATCCTGTTATTATTCCCACCAGTTCTTCCTGCTTCTAGCTGACAAATTTTATCTGTAAAAAATAGGCATGCGCCGGCCATTTCCCCTCTAACCTACCCACGATGTCTACTTCAGAATCCGAACTTGATTCCCCCAGAACACCGAGCTAAAAAAAGTGATAGCCATGTGTATTAGTGCAAACAAGTCTGTCGGTTCTCAAATCAGACTATTTTCAGTCTGGAGTATAGTGCCTAGAGAAATGCCATAAAGTTCAGGATGGAGCGCAAGTGGATTAAGGGGTACCAGAGTGCTACTCCAGCCTAATAGGCAGCCATTTAGGTCTACACCTTTGCAGTGGAGCCTATTTTTAGTAATGGTACAGCGTACTACTAGCAGACTGACAAACCCAGTGGTAGGCTGTTTAGAATATGTCAGGACTTTGCTCAAAGATATAGCAAAAATGCATGAGAGAATTTTGCATAGTTTGGGTCTGGCTATTGCTCCTTCCCCTCCTGTTTCTGTTGCTGTTGCCGCTTGAAATAATCAAAAGTTCTCTAAAACTATTTGTAGAAGATTAGTATCATTTATGCTAATACAGATTCTACAGGTTTTGCTGGACTGTATACTTTCTGCCTGTAGTTCGATATATTATGTGAGGTCCACCTGGGCACTCCACTCCTGTCCTGGCAAGATAAGGTCCAGTGGCAAACCCGTTGAGTGGTCTTCTGGCTAGACCTGATGGAACCCACCATACCCCACTTGCTCTATCAAATAAAAAAGATATTGACCGATGGGAATGGGTTTCAATATCTTATTTGGTCCATGCGGTACAGTACAATTTTGCTTCTCAACGATCTAGATGAGACACTACCAATATCTGTGATGATTGCCATCTTGTCGAACTGCCTTGTCAATATCTGGTGGGGGTTGAGTCTCCCTAATCAGCTGATGTACTTGTTGTTCCGATGCTATTGCCATGTGGATGATGAGCCTAGAATACCTCTCCTGCATGGTCAGTAGTATGGGCTATGGAATAACTGGAAAGAGGAGGAGGAGTAGAGGAGGAGGAGGTGGAGGAGAATGAGGAGGTGGAGGTGGAGGAGGTGGAGGAGGAAGAGGGGGAGGAGGAGGTGATGGGGATGAAGATAACGATGATGACAATAGTGATGAAGATGACAATGACAATGACAAGGTTGGCCGGCCTGGGGGATCTGCACCAGCCATGAACAAGGTATTGAGGTTGAGGGATAAGACAAGATGTACTACCTACCTACAACACTGAGGTAAGCAAGCTTCACTCCATCTAGCAGATACAAACACATATGTATTGAGGTCCGGTAGGCAAATATGATTGGTAGCAGTTATTGGAAATAATTACTGAAAGAAAATAGCAGAATGATCTGGCTGGGTAGCTGTCAACACTTCCAGGAAGTGTGATCAGACCCTAATACTCAAAGCACTCGGTTCACGTCAGAGAACCTTAAATGCAGGTGGTTCATATGTCTAACATGCTCAGTTCACTGAAAGGCCCTTCTCTGTCCCCTGATAATCTGAATTCTGATTCTTCCTCTGTGATAATCAAGCAGCAAGATTTGCTACGCTAATTGGTATCACAATCTCTGATTTGAAACTCTTTTCTTTTTGTACTGGTTTCTGCTTCGCAGTAGTCCACTCCAACAACCGTTGTCTACTTTGATACAATATAGCTGATATGAAGTCATACAGGTGATATACTAGGCTTGCTAGTGCCATACTAGGCTAGTTGTACTCTTGGACTTTGTCTTTGGTAGATTTGGATTGGAGATTTTGCTTTTTTGATGATTTGCTTTTTTGGGTTATGCTTTTTGGTTCTAGATCTTTTGTGATTGTTCTTTGTTTGGTGGAGTTTGCTTTGCTGAGTTTTGCGGACTGGGATATTCCTGTTATTTCACTGCTATTTTTTGTCTTCTGGATTTGTATTGAAGTTTTGTTTTCCCATGTTTTGCAGATTATTCCTGTAGTTTCTTGGCTGTTATTTGTTTGCTGGATTCAGATGAGAGTTTTGTTTTCCTGAGTTTTGCAGACTCGGATTGTTCCTGCTCATTTCTGACCAGTTTTTATTTGTCAGATTTATATTAGAGATTGTTTTTTTTTTGAATATTATGGATTGTTCCTGTTCTTTCCCAGCTGTTTTTTATTTGAAATTACATTCTTTGTCTTTCCACCATGTACTATTCTCATTTTGCTCAATGTTTATGAGTATTAGCTATATGCTATACTACTTACAAGCACTATATCATGATCTTCCCACTTCCACTAACTATATATGTTACTGTTATCTGAGTATCTTTACTCAAACTAGATTAGTTCGTGCATTTTAATAAACCTTTTAGTCTACTCAATGAGGTTCTCTGGGTGGCTGATCTCCTATTCTTTATATTCTACACAGATTGAAAATGCAAGTTACAGCCGATGAGTATGATAGCTCTTTAAAGTACCCATTCTGATCTTTTCTGTCTTTTAACTACAAACCTCATAACCCACATTAAATATCTGGAAATCTACATTCCCTGATACTGGATTGCCCTTCAGATACTATACAGAATTGTGTAATGATCCCTCCTCGGATAGTTAGTTCTTGGCGATAGGGAATGATACTTCTCTTCTTCTCCTGCTTTCTTTGTCTTATGAAAGCACTAGGCCTCTGCTTACGTTACCGATAGTACAAGACCTTGGTCTTCAATCGGAAACACCTATGGTAAGTTTTCTCTAACTCTTCTGTATGAAGAGCTCTTCTTGGCATAATAATATCGTTGCAATAAAGATAAAGATCGTAAAAGTATTTTGGATTCATTAAAGTAATAAGAAGGAAAAGTACTTAGAATTTAATCTAATTTTATTTAAACTGGTACTGCCAACACTGGCATTTTTTAAACCCCGGCCAGTACAGGGATACTACTAACCGGTATATCACTAATCCTAAGCTAACTAAGTCTATGACCATGCACCTGCCCTCCCCGAGCCATGCCTGCATGAGAACTAATTTCAAGACCATCAAATAACCCAGTGCCCGCCCCAGTCTAGGTCCATAGCCCTTCTGGTATGAAGCTAACCAGCACTAAGCATAGCCGAAGCCTAGCAAAAGACTGACCCGACCAGGTTCCTCATCCAATAAACATAAAACCACTACCACCCAGTCTAAATACCTACCATAAAACCTCCATCACAGTAGAAAACCAACAAAAAACCAAACTAACTCTACGGGTGGTACAATAGTAGGGAGGAGGTGACCCACATGTCCATCTGTCGTACCGGTATGCCAGGCCGTCGACCCTATAAACCCACTTTGCCAGTTGCCTCCGAAGAGCGTACCAGTGAGGAGGACCAGTACTGGCTGCCTGTCCTCCAAATGCAACAACATAAACAAAAGAAATACATAGAGATGGTAACAGAGGCAACAGGTCAGTAGGGCCTATCTCCGAACCGTGTGGTCTTGTCTCCTCCTGCTGTACCCAGAATGAAACCAAAGAAACCAAACAAACCCCATAAAGCCCAGCACATAAGACCCAAACAAGTCCAACAAGGTGGTCGTAACCCACTATCCGCACAGGTGGCCATCAGCTAACTGGTCCATTGGGGAGCTTTACAGCACTCAGCAGCTTCGCCCAACAGCCCCAGCCTGACTGGAAACACTTAATTAGACCTCCCCGAACCTGACGCAGGCTCGACTGGTGCTCGCAGGTGCTTCTCTCCCCTCAATCAGCCCCCCCCAATCAGCCCCCCCAAAGCTCCACACACCAGGTGCCACAGAGTCCATCTAGCCCCCCCAGTCCTTCAGACAGATCAACAGTCCGATAGCCATGGGATAGCTCATACCTAGCCCCATCAAGCAGCCACTGGTCTTGGCCACCCAACTGAGCCCCATCCTCCATCTTTGCATAGCAGAGGGAGGGCCCACTTGCCACAGCTGGGAGCTACAAATCATGCGGCACCAGTACCCAAAGGCACCAACACCAGCCACACCGTCCAACCCAGCTGAACGGGAGTCCCATGAAGTCAGGAAAGGGTAAGGTGGAGCCAGCCTAAGCCAGCCCCACAGGTCCGGAAACCCGGACCAAACGATGGGTAAGAGGTACCCCCAACCGACACAACAGGGAGGGGGAGGGCGAACAAACAGAAGCAGACAAACAGAAGGTAGGCCCCACTTGCAATGGGTGAAGCCACCAACTACAATCCACAACCGAGCCACCCAAATACACAGACAACGTCAGTATCTGGCAGCTAATTGTCCTACACCACCCCAGGCAGCAATGAAAAACCACACCCCAGGGTAAGTCTTTTAAGGGTCAAAACCATCCCCACAGAGGTGAGGAGGAGACACCTGACTGAATCACCGTAAATGCTGCAAAGACAAAAACTCCAAGGGAACGGCGATAAACAACATCGTAGTATTCCAACTATAGAAATGAAAATATAACGAGAAGGGGCAGGGCGGGTACCGCCCTGCCACTTCAGGAATGATGCAGCTAATATGATGAGTTGAAACTTGGGAAGGTCATCAGTCTAACCCAAAGGCGTTTTGTATCGTGAGAACTAAAAACTCCATTAAAACCCAACAAGAAACATGAGCTGGCCCAGAGAATGACATGGGTGATCCCCCCAAACACAATGTTCAACCTCCCCTAATCAAACGCGAAACCTGCAAGTAGATGATAGACAGGAAGCTGTAGATATTTTACCGAAAGGGGCTCATAAGCAACTGTGATGAAGTGCTCAAAGTAACTGTATCAGGAGAAACTATCAGGTAATGAAATGAGCAGCAAACAAGTAATCTGCCATGCAATGCCAACAGACCTCAACACCAAAGACCTCAGGAATGACTGAGTGAACTCATATATCTCGTGAAGAATTCAAGGTATCAAGGCCCATTGTGCGTGCGAAAGAAATGTGTGGGGTGAAGCAACAGCAAGGACGAGGAAAGGTACTTAGAACAAAGCATAAAGAGCCTATCCTCCTCTGCCTTACTGGCCTCCTTATATAGTACTCTTCCTGCCCTAAGTTATGTGACCTAAAGTGGTCACATACTGAAAGTAAATCCTAACAAGCTAATCATGTGACCATTTTGGTCACATGTCCAAAGTCCATGACCTTGTAGTGAGGTCATGTGGGAAAGCATCACTCATCCCACACATAACAAATCATATGACTCGAATAAGTCATATATGTGAAACAATAACATACCTGTGACTCATAACCATGTGTCACGTGAAAACCTTTTCCTTGCCAAGCCACATTTGTGACATTAGCTCCTCTCCCCCTAAGTATGAGTCCCATTAGGCTCATTCCCCAAGCTTAAATAGTTCCCATCCAGCTGAGCGCATGGATCTCCAAAGCCAATTGAACTTGTCATCCGCTTCCCTCCATCTTACCCTCACCGTTTCCAAGGTCAGGTTCGCCATCTTGATCGTGTACCTCGGAACATCATTCAGCTATCGTAGCTCAACAATCGTTTTGTTATTTGCTGAAATTGTGGCTTCAGCCTGACCAAGTTGTTCATAGAGTTTTCAAATTTGCCTGTGTAGGCTCCTGGCATCTGGTTCCATTTCCGTCGTGGAGCTTTCAGCTCTGCCCTCTCTGGGCATCATCCTAGAGGTCCTAGCTCTTCGCCATACTATGGCATCCTTTCCTTCCCACTCTATCTTTGTCCTATTTTTCTGTGGATAGTATCCTGCAGAGATTTTCTTCATCTAGTACATCTTGTACGTATTGTTGAAGCACTTTTTTCAGTACTTTAGGGTATGGTCCGGGTGCTGACCGAACTTTTTGTATTCTCTCGGGAACCATCCCAAGCCTTCCTTGTCCCTGTATTGTGTGAGACATCCATCGTCGTAGCATACCGTCTATGACATGGTGTTATGCTTTATTTGTTTTTCCCTTTTTCCAACTTCTTCGTCAGTCGGCCCCATGAATGTGTATTCGGAGCTGGTCAGTGTAGTTTGGTGAGGGCTATCGCCCCAGCCCTCGTGTTGTTGCAATGGCACAGGAGCCTTTCTCTCACTTTTGTCTTGCTTGAACATGATCATTACCCGGGCCGGGCTTTTCTGGGTATCACTGGTAGAAGGTAGAAATGGCATCTTGTGTGTATTCGAAGTTGTACATGAAGTACCAAGTTTTATCCAGTTTGGATGAATATCTCGTCCACTTAGCTCGCTATTGGATGTGACCGTGAAAGAAGCGAGAATTGAAAATTTCGTCAAGCTTGTATTCTGGTTCGCAGTCAAGTTCGATCGGAGGAGGAGGAATAATTCCTTGCGAGGGAAACTTGTTGTTATTGTGTAATTCGAGGAGTGAGATGTGGAATGTGTTGTGTATTCGCATTGAGGGTGGAAGGTCGAGTTTATAAGCTCGGCAGCCTACCCTTTCCAGTATCCTAAATCGTCCGATTTTCTTGTAGTCCACTTTCTTTGACGGTCGTGTCGAATGGATATTGCGTGATATTATCCATACCATATCTCCCAGTTGTATGTTCGGATCCGGTCTTCAGTGCTTATCATATTATTCTTTTTGCCGTCGTTGTGCTTGACTCATTTTATATTGTAAGGTATTGTGTAGTTTTTCCATATCTGTTTTGTCCGGTATTATACCATTAATCGTATGATACGTGGTCTAACTTTGTGGATGTTGTTCGTAATTCACGAAGAAGGGTGTCGTGCTGATCTTTTCTTGTTTTCCATTGCTGTATGGGAATTCGGCCATTGATAGCAGCTTGTACCAATCATCTTGTTGGTAATTGATGTAGGCCCGTAAATATTGTTCGAGCATTGCATTTACCCGTTCTGTTTGTCCATTGGGTTGCCAGTAAAATGCTGTACTCAGCCTGTTTTGTATCCCCATTTCTCTGGTTACTTTCTTCTATAGTCCTGATGTGAATAGTGTTCCTCAGTCGGTAATGATATTCTTTGGGAGGCCGTGAAGTCGGCCGACTTCTTGGAAGAATATTTGTATAAAATCCCTCGTCTCGATATCTTTTCTGACTGGAATGAAATGACTCATTGTGGCCAGACGATCCACTATGACTAGGATACTATCGCAATTTTCCAAATTCCTGTAGGTCCATGATGAAATCCATGTTAATTGTTTCACATAGTTGTTCGAGAACTTCGTTCGATTTCAGTAATCCATATGGTGCATGTTTAGCCGTTTTTGTCCTTTGCCATATGTCGCAGTTTTTGACCTATTGTTTGACATCTTCACGTACTCCTGGCCAATAGAATGACCTCGTGATGAATTCTATGGTTTTAGCCATTTTTCTGTGTCTTGCCATTCAGATCTCGTGGTATTGTCGTATGATGTCTGTCCTTATCTCTTCTTTTTCCGGAATCCATTGTTTTCCGTTATACTACATGTTTCTATCCTCCCATTGGCATAATCCCAGAGCAATTCCTTTCATTCCCTTTTTTCCTTCCTTCAATACTTCTCTTATTGCTGGAATTGTTTTGTCTCTTTCACTTACCTTCTCGATTTCCCTTCCCTCTGTTGATGTGAATTGGATAACCTTCCTTACCTCGAAGTAGTTTTTTGTTAATAGTGTTCTTGTTTTTTGTTTGATTCTTTCGTCTTCTTTTGGTTGTGGTTTGTCGCTTGCAATCCATGTTAGAGCATCTGGCATTCCGCTCTCTTTGCCTAGTCAGTATTAAATTTTGAAGTTGTATTTGCTGAGGTGTTCCATCCACCTTATCTGGCAGTCATTCAGTTCTTTGGTAGTCATGAACGGGACCAGATTCTTATAGTCGGTTAGAACTCCGACTGGATAGTATTTGTTCAGAATATATCTCCTCTATACCTTTAATGCTTGAACTATCGCTAATAGTTCTTTGTTTACAACATCGTAGTTGTACTCTGCAGGGGTCATTGACTTGAATCGGTAAGACACTGGCCTCCATGTTCTGTCTTCACATTGTTGCGATAGTATGCCTGAGCACACATATTTTGAGGCATTCGTTTCAATCATTATTCTTCGGTTTGAATCGAAATGAACCCGTATGGGTGCCGATGTTAGATGTGTTCATATTGCATCATATTCTTTCTATTCCATTTCTCTCTATTCCCACTTCTTGTCTTTCTTGATTAGGTTCTAGAGTGGTTTTGCAAGCCTGCTAAATCCCTCTATGAACCTTCGCATCTGTTTTTTTGTTTGGTTTGGCCCAATCCCATAGTACTGCCATTTTGACTGGGTCGACCTTAACCCTGCTTTGATTGATAATAAATCCGAGGTATTCTGCTTCTTCTTTATGGAATTCGTATTTTGTGGGTTTGATGTTCATTCCCGATCCTGGTATTGTGGCCATGATACTGCTGATATCCTTCTTGTATTGTTGCATATTTTCCAAGTAGATGAGTACGTCATCCAAGTATACGATACAACATATGTCGAGGTATTTATTGAGTACCCTGTAGATCCATCTTTCCAATGACGCTGGTGCATTGGTTAGCCTGAAAGGCATAACCAAGTATTCGAACATTCCGTATCTCGAGTCAAATGTAGGTTTCTATTCATCTCCTGCCTTGATGCTTATATGGCGGCATGCGTCCTTGATGTCAAGCTTGGTGAAGTATTTCGCTGACCTTAGTCTATCCAGTACCTCTCCAATTAAGGGTAGTGGATATCGATCTTTCTTGGTAACCGAATTGAGAGCTCTGTAGTCTACGCAGAGTCTCATTTTTCCATCATTCTTTTTGACGAATAGTATTGGAGACCATTCTGATACGCAGGAGTCTCTGATCTATCCTTGATTTAGGTTTTGCTTAATGTACTATCTAAGTTCTTGGTACTCCGCTTCTCCTAGTGGGTATAACTTCTTGTAGTGAATCTCTTTTGTTTTTCCTGCTTTCTCGTCTTTGTCCAGCTGAATTTTGTAATCAATTCCTCATCTTCGAGGTGGTAGCTCCGTAGCTTCCACTTCTTGGAAGAGGTTCGTGAATTGATAATATTGCTTTGAAATCAATTCTTTTCACAAATTTTTGCTTTAGTATTTCTTGTCTTGAATTGCTAGTTCATTGCTGATGATGATTTTCGCTAGGACGGCTTTTTAGTCTTCGTATATCCATTTGAGAATTCCTGTTGTATTTCCTCTTCGATAGTACTGTCCAAAGGCTTATGCTGTGATATCTTTAATCTCGATTCTTTTTGTCGTATCGGGCTAGTTTTGGTCCGTGCTTCCAAATCTCTTATCTTCTCTTCTGGTTTCTTCCAGTTGATCTACTTCGTGCAGATCCTCTTTGTTGATTTTTTTGATGATTAACTCTGCGATTCGATCACCTTTCAGGACTTTGTAGTCCTCTTGAGCCAGGTTGGCCAGGACCACTTTGATTTCATCTGTATAGTCGACATTGATCACCCCTGCTATGGTCATGAGTCGATGTTTAACTGCTTCACTACTGCAGGATGCTATTTGTCCTTAGGTACCTTCTGGTAGTCCGATGGCTATTCCTGTTGCTATTGTTGTCTGCCCATTGACAGGTATCTTGATTCCTTCGTTGGTATACAGGTTGTGTCCTGCTGCCCCTTTGGAACTCTTGGTAGGCACTTTTGCCTCTTGGTCCAGTTTTTGTATCTGGACTCTCTTATCTTGCCACATCTCGGCGAACTTTGCATGCAAAGTTTATTCTTCTGCTTCCCGTATCGGTATCGAGTAGACCACAGGTGAACTGTTGAGACATCGTGTCACACACAGTTCACTCAGGAAGGTCATCTTGTTCTCGTTCCAATCGATCGTCAGGTTATGTTTTCGTAACCGTGGTATTCCTAACACTATCTTATGGTTCTTGACATCTGTTACCTGAAAGGTTGCCGTTTCCCAGTGGCTGTCAATGTCCATAGGCACTGTCACCATATGGATTATAGGACCCATTACGCTTAGCCTTTTATCCACTAGGTAGACTTGTCTCACTTTCTTCGCTTTTTTGGTTTGGAGGCCGTATTTACTGCAGATTTCCTTCTCGATGAAATCTTTTGCAGCCCCTGAGTGGAGTATTACATATATTGTTATTTGTTTGTCTTTTTCGTTGTGCATCTTTGTCTTGATCATCACATGACCTCCCTCTTCTTCCCCTCTTTGTGTGTGTACTGCTGTATAGTAGTTCGCTAATTTGATGGGTGTTCCTGGTTCACATCTTGGTTCTCTCGAACTATCGTTTACTGGGGACCTTTGTCGTTTTCTGCCAGTGTGTAACGATCACTCTCTGGATAGTTAGTGCTTGGCGACGGGGTACGATACTTTTCTTCCTGTCTTCTTCTTCCTTTGTCTTACAATAGCTCTAGGCCTCTGCCTACGTTACCGATAGTACAAGACCCTTGTCTTCTACCAGGAACGCCTATCGTAAGCTTTCTCTAACTCTTCTTCGTAAAGCGCCTTCCTTGGCGTAACGATAACATTGCAATAAGGATAAAGATCGTAAAGGTGTTTTATATTCGTTAAAGTAATAAGTAGGAAAAGTACTTAGAACAAAGCGTGAAGAACCTATCTTGCTCGGCCGCATCGGCCTCCTTATATAGTATTCTTCCCACCTGTAGCCATGTGACCTAAAGTGGTCACATGTGCAAAACCAAATCATAACAAACTAGTCATGTGACCAAAGTGATCACAGGCTCAAAACCCATGACCTTATAGTGAGGTCATGTACAAAACTCATAAATCAATCATACCGCAATAAACAAGTCATATGACTCGACTGAGTCATATGCGCGAAACCCATGACCTCATAATGAGGTCATGTGCCAAACATAAATCATATGCGCAAGGCTTACCTGCAAGGCATACTTGCAAGGCATACTTGTGAGGTGCACGTCCCATGACTCATACTTGAGCCATGTGCGAAAGCATCACAAATCTCACACATAACAAATCATATGACCCTAATGAGTCATATGTGTGAAACAATAACATACCTGTGATTCATAACTATGCATCACGTGAAAACCCTTTTCTTGCTAAGCCACATTCGTGACATTAGCTCCCCTCCTCCTAAGCCTGAGTCCCATCAGGCCTTTTCTCCCAGTTTCAATAGTTCCCATCCTGCTGAGCGCATGATCCTTCTCAGCTTATGGAACTTTTCGTCGGCCGTCCTCCATCTGACCCTCACCGATTCCAGAGTCAGGTTCGCCATTTCGATCATGTGCTGCTGATTGTCGTTCAGCTGTCTTAGCTCCACCATTGTTTTATTGTTTGCCGAAATTGTGGCCTCGGCTTGGCCCAGTTGTTCTCGGAGTCCCTGGATCTGCCTGTACAGGCTCCTGACATCCGGTTCCGTGTCTGCAGAGGTGCTTTGGGCCCCTCCTTCCCTGGACCGTGTCCTTGCGGCCCATGCCTTTCTGGCATCTTCTCCTTCTAACTCTTTTCTGCTTCCATCCTTCTGCGGGTAGTATCCCGCAGATATTTTTGGTGCTCTGTACATCCTGCACCCATTTCTGTAGCATTGTTGCCAATGCTTCAGAACATGGTCCAGGCATGGGCCACGCTTTTGACATTCCCTCGGGAACCATTCCAAGCCTTCTTTGTCGCCAAAGTGTGTTTGGCAACCGTTATCGTAGCATACCATGCATGACATGGCGTTATTCTGTGCTTTTCTTTCCCTTTCCTTGAGTTCTTCGTCGGTTGGCCCCATGAATGAGTATTCAGGGCTGGTGGGTGTAGTTTAGCGGGGGCTATCACCCCAGCCCTCATCTTGTTGCAATGGCGCAGGAGTCTTTCCCTCACCTTTGTCTTGGTTGAACGTGATCGTCACCTGGGCCGGGCTTGCCTGGGTATCGCGGGTGGAAGGTTGAGATGGTATCTTGTGCGTTTTTGAAGTTGTGTGCGAAGTACCAAGTTTTATCCTATTCAGGAGAATATTCTGTCCACTTGGCTCGGTATTGGAGGTGACCGTGGAAGAAGTGGGAATCAACTATTTCATGGAGCTCGTATTCTAGTTCTCCGTCTAGTTCGATAAGAGTTGGAGGAATAAGTGTTTGGGAAGGAAACCTATTGTCGTTGTGTAATTTGAGGAGTGAGATGTGGAATGTATTGTGTATTCGCATTGAGGGGGGAAGGTCGAGTTTATAAGCTCGGCTGCCCACCTTTTCCAATGTCCTGAAGGGTCCGAGTTTCTTGTAGTCCAGTTTCTTTGATGGTCGTGTCGTATGGATATTGCGTGGTATTAGCCATACCATATCTCCCGGTTGTATATTCAGATCCGGTCTTCGCTTCTTATCGTATTGTTCTTTTTGCCGTTGTTGTGCTTGACTCATCTCGTATTGTAAGGTTTCGTGTAGTTTTCCCATATCCGCTTTCTCTGGTATCACATCATTAATCGTATCATATGTGGTCTGACTTTGTGGATGTTGTTGGTAATTCGCGAAGAATGGTGTGGTGCCGATCGTTTCTTGCTTTCCATTATTGTATGCAAATTCGGCCATCGATAACAGCTTGTACCAATCATCTTGTTGATAGTTGACGTAAGCCCTTAAATATTGTTCGAGTATCGCATTTACTTGTTCCGTTTGTCCATCTGTTTGTGGGTGGAACGCTGTGCTCATTTTGTTTTGTATTTCCATTTCTCTATTTACCTTTTTCCATAGTCCCGATGTGAATAGTGTTTCTCGATCGGTGATGATATTCTTGGGTAGGCCATGAAGTCGGAAAACCTCTCTGAAGAAGGTTTGTATAAAATCCCTCGTGTTGATATCTTTTCTAACCAGAATGAAATGGCTCATTTTGGTCAGACGATCTACGACGACCAAGATGCTATCGCAATTCTCCGATGCTGGTAGGTATGTGATGAAATCCATAGTAATTGTTTCCCATGGTTGTTCGGGAACTTCATTTGATTTTAGTAATCCATATGGTGCGTGTTTAGCCGTTTTCATCCTTTGGCATATGTCGCAGTTTTTGACATATCGTTAGACGTCTTCACGCAGTCCTGGCCAATAGAATGACCTTGTGATGAATTCCATGGTTTTAGCCGTTCCCCCATGTCCTGCCGTTCTGATATCATGGTGTTGTCGTATGATGTTTGTCCTTATCTCCTCTTATTCCGGGATCTATTGTTTTCCGTCGTACGACATATTTCCGTCCTTCCATTGGCATAACCCTAGTGCAATTCCTTTCATCTCCTTTTTTCCTTCTTCCAAGGCTTCTCTTACTGCCTGGATTGTTTTGTCTTTCTTGTTTGCGTTCTCAATTCCTCTTTCCTCTGTTGATGTGAATTGGATAACCTCCATTGCCTTGAAGTAGGTTTTTGGTAATAGGGTCCGTGTCTTTTGTTTGATTCTTTCGTCTTCTTTTGTTGGTGGTTTGTCGCTTGCAATCCTGGTGAGAGCATCTGGCTTTCCACTTTCTTTGCCTGGTCGGTATTCGATTTTGAAGTTGTATTTGCTGAGGTATTCCATCCATCTTATCTGGCAATCGTTCAGTTCTTTCGTAGTCATGAACAGCACCAGGTTCTTGTGGTCGGTTAGAATTCTGACTGGATGGTCGTTGTTCGAAACGTATCTTCTCCATTCTTTTAATGCTTGAACTATTGCTAATAGTTCTTTGTTTGCAACATCGTAGTTGCACTCTACGGGGGTCATTGTCTTAGATCGATAGGACACTGGCCTCCATTTTCCATCATCGCATTGTTGCGATAGTATGCCTGAGCATACATATTTTGAGGCGTCCGTCTCGATCATTGTCCTTCGGTTTGGGTTGAAATGGACCAATATGGGTGCCGATGCTAGATGTGTTCGTATTGCATCATATGCTTTTTGTTCTGTTTCTCTCCATTCCTATTTCTTGTCTTTTTTTGTTAGGTTATAGAGTGGTTTTGCAAGCCTGCTAAACCCCTCTATGAACCTTCGATAAAAGTTGCAGAATCCCATAAAGCATTGAACATCTCTCTTGTTGTTTGGTTTGGCCCAATCCCATATGGCTGCTGTTTTAACAGGGTCGATCTTGACCCCACTTCGATTGATGATAAATTCAAGGTATTCTGTTTCTTCTGTATGGAATTCGCATTTTGTTGGTTTGATCTTCATTCCTGATCCTTGTATTGCCGCCATGATATTGCTGATATCTTTTTAGTGTTGTTGTATGTTTTCCGGGTATATGAGTACATCGTCTAAGTATACGATGCAACATATGTCGAGGTACTTATTAAGTACCTTGTTGATCCATCTCTGGAATGAAGACAGTGCGTTGGTTAGCCCGAAGGGCATAACCAAGTATTCGAACATTGCATATCTTGAGGCGAATGTAGTCTTCCATTCATCTCCTGCCTTGATGCGTATATTGTGGTATGCGTCTTTGATGTCAAGTTTGGTGAAGTATTTTGCTGATCGTAGTCTGTCCAGTGCTTCCCCAATCAAAGGTAGTGGATATCGGTCCTTCTTGATAACCGAATTGAGGGCTCTGGGGTCCACGCAGAGTCTCATTTTTCCGTCTTTCTTTTTGACGAATAGTATTGGGGATCCTCCTGACACGAAAGAGTCTCGGATCAATCCTCTCTTTAGGTTTTGCTCGATGTACTTCCCACTTTCTTTGAGCTCTGCTTCCCCTAGGGGGTATAACTTCTTATAGGGAATCTCTTTTGTCTTTTCCGTTTTCTCGTCTTTGTCCAGCTGAATTTCGTGGTCGATTCCTGGTCTTCGAGGTAGTAGCTCCGTAGCTTCCTCTTCTTGGAATAGATTTCTGAATTGGTGATATTCTTTTGCAACCAATTCTTTCCATCCATTTTTGCTTTGGTATTTCTTGTCCTGGATTGCTAGCTCTGTGCTTATGTTGATTTTTGCTAGAACCGCTTTTTCGTCTTTGTATGTCCATTTGAGAATTCCTGTTGTATCTCCTCTTCGATAATATCGTCCCAAGGCTTGTGCTGTGATCTCTTTGATCTCAACTCTTGTTGTCATATCGAGCTGGTTTTGGTCCATACTTCCAAATCCCTTGTTTCCTCTTATGGTTTCTTCCAGTTGATCTACTTCATGCAGATCCTCTCTGTTGATTTTTTCGATTATCAACTGTGCGATTCGATCGCCTTTCTGGACTTGGTAGTCCTTTTGAGCTAGGTTGGCCAGGACCACTTTGATTTCACCTGTATAGTCGACGTCGATCACCCCTGTCATGGTCATGAGTCGGTGTTTGACTGCTAGACCACTGCGGGGTGCTATTCGTCCATAGGTCCCTTTTGGGAGTCCAATGACTATTCCCGTCACTATCATTGCCTGCCCGTTAGCAGGTATCTTGATTCCTTCGTTGGCATATAGGTCGTGTCCTGCTGCCCCTTTGGAACCCCTGGTAGGCACTTTTGCCTCTTGGTCCAGTCTTTGTATCCGGACTCTCTTATCTTAGAGCATCTCGGCAAACTTTGCATGCAAAGTTTCTTCCTCCGCTTCTCGTATCGGTATTGAGTAGACCGCAGGTGAACTGTTGAGACATTGTGTCGCACATAGTTCGCTTGTAAAGGTCCTCTTGTTCTCGTTCCAATCGATCATCGGATTATGCTTCCGTAACCATGGCATCCCTAGGACTATCTCATGGTTCTTCAGATCTGCTGCTTGAAAGGTTGCCGTTTCTCTATGGCTGTCAATGTCCATGGGTATTCTCGCCGTATGGGTTATAGTACCCATAGTGCGGGGTTTTCCATCCGCTAAGTAGACTTGTCTTGCTTTCTTCACTTGCTTGGTATGGAGGCCGTGCTTGTCGCATATTTCTTTGTCGATGAAGTGTTCAGTGGCTCCCGAGTCGAGCATTGCATATATTGTTGTTTCTTCGCTTTCTCTGTTGTATAACTTCCTTTTGATCATCACATGATCTCCATCTTCTTCTCCTCTTTGCGTGTGTAGTGCCGCGTCGTAGTTCGCTAATTTGATGGGTTTTCCAGGTCCACATCTTGGGTCTCCGAGACCACCGTTTACTGGGGACCCTCGTCGTTTTCCGCCGTTGAATCCTCTGCTATTATTTCACGGATGTTGCGTCTTTTCTGATTTTGGAAACAATTATTTCCAGCAGCTCTGTTTCCCTGGTATCCGTTGTCCGACCGGCTTCAGCATTCTTATATCCGATGCCCTGCTTTTCCACACCTTAGGCATAGTTTTCCATTCATCCTTCGGGCGTATTCTTGCTTAGCCACATTCAGAGCAGGCCCTGCTCTGGACATGTCTAATTCCATTGGTTCACCTGGTAGTAATGCTCGACTTTCTCCTCTAGGTGCTTGCAGTTTGAAGGTCCTGTTCACATTCCTGGATGATTGGACCACTCTATGTGCTATAGTGTTTTCCGAGTTGCTCTGAACCAGGGTTAATTTGCTTTCTTTGTCGATTGCCCATCTTGCAAAGCGTTCGGCTGTTGTATAGCGCAGGTCACAGATTCTCCATGCCTCTCGGAGTCTCTCACTGCAGTTTCTCAGGAGGATGATGTAGAGAGTCACATCATCAAACTGGGCCTCGTATTCCAACAGTCGACATTCGTTCCAATATGCTGAGAGCGTTTGTTTTCCTTGCTGGAGGTTTTCTAGCTTTCGTCTTGCTGTTTCTTTGGCATTGGGATCTCCAAATTGTTCAAAGAGTGTCGCCTTGAACTCTTCGTATGTGACCCATTCCCTCTGCTTCCTTCCATCTTGGAATGGCATGATCCATTGTCCCGCAAGTCCTCTGAGTAGAGATTCCACATATGGAATCTTAATTTCATCATGGTAATCTCCGTATCCCTTAACGGTAAAATATCCCTCACATTGCGCTAAGAATATTCGTAGCTTATCTTCGGCTCCTTCGTATGTGTTAGGCTCCTTTGCTTTTGGTCCTTGGACATTTCCTGCCCTGTATTTCGCGTGGCTGCAAGAAATGCCTGAAACTGATTTTCACTCATTTCAACTATGCTGGTTCCTGGTGCGGGAGTGGCTGGGGCCGGTGGCCCAGGTACTGCGGATCCTGACATTCTCTCGGGTCGTGGAGCTCTAGCAGGAGAGCTATCGACTGGTGATCCTTTCTCTGGGGTTACTGGGCTTACTGCTCTCAAGGGTTCTGCTGAGACGTGATCTAGGGCGACGCTGAATCCTCCTAGATTAAGATTTTGATCGTCGATGTCAATATCTCCTTCCCTGTCTGTGTTGAAGGATGCCGTCTTGTATCGTTTGGCGTCGCACTAGTTGATGCTTTGTAATTTAACGATCCCTCTATGGATAGTTAGTGCTTGGCGATGGGGAACGATACTTCTCTTCCTGTCTTCTTCTTCCATTGTCTTACAATAGCTGTAGGCCTCTGCCTACGTTACCGATAGTACAAGACCCTTGTCTTCTACTGGGAACGCCTATTGTAAGCTTTCTCTAACTCTTCTTCATAAAGCGCCTTCCTTGGCGTAACGATAACGTTGCAATAAGGATAAAGATCGTAAAGGTGTTTTATATTCGTTAAAGTAATAAGTAGGAAAAGTACTTCGAACAAAGCGTGAAGAACCTATCTTCCTCGGCCACATCGGCCTCCTTATATAGTATTCTTCCCACCTGTAGTCATGTGACCTAAAGTGGTCACATGTGCAAAACCAAATCATAACAAACTAGTCATGTGACCAAAGTAATCACATGCTCAAAACCCATGACCTTATAGTGAGGTCATGTACAAAACTCATAAACCAATCATAACGCGATAAACAAGTCATATGACTCGACTGAGTCATATGCGCGAAACCCATGATCTCATAATGAGGTCATGTGCAAAACATAAATCATATGCGCAAGGCTTACCCGCAAGGCATACTCGCAAGGCATACTAGTCAGGCGCATGTCCCATGACTCATACTTGAACCATTTGCGCAAGCATCACAAATCCCACACATAACAAATCATATGACCCTAATGAGTCATATGTGTGAAACAATAACGTACCTGTGACTCATAACTATGCATCACGTGAAAACCCTTTTCTCGATAAGCCATATTCGTGACACAGTGAATCTTCTGTGATTATTTCGCCAATGTTGTTCCTCTTTTGGGTTTGTATACCATTGTTTCCAGCAGCCCTGGTCCCTTGATATCTATTGTCTGGTCCGCTGCTGCATTCTCATATCCGATGTCCAGCTTTTCCGCACCTCAAGCAGAGTTTCCCATTCATTCTTCTAGCGTATTCTTCCTTCTACAGGTTTAGAGCAGGTTCTGCCCTTAATTTGTCCAACTCCATTGGTTCTCCTGGTGGTAATGCTCTGCTTTTACCTTGAGCTGCCTATGGTTTGAAGGTTCTATCCACGTTTTTGGTTGATTGGGCCACCCTGTGTGCTATAGTATTTTCCGAGTTGTTCCGAACCATGTTTAGCTTGCTTTCCTTATCGATTACCCATCCTGCAAATCGTTCTCCTGTTATGTAGTGTGAGTCTGAGATTTCCCATGCATCTCAGAGTCTCTCAGTGCAGTTTCTTAAGAGGATGATGTAGAGAGTAGCATCATCAAACTCAGCCTCATATTCTAATAGTCGGCATTCATTCCAGTATGCTGAGAATGTCTGTTTTCCTTGTTGGAGTTTCTCCAGCTTTTGTCTTGCTGTCTCTTTAGTGTTGGAATCCCCGAATTATTCAAAAAGTGTAACTTTGAATTCCTTGTCTGTGATCCATTCTCTCTGCTTTATTATATCTTGGAAGGACATGATCCATTGTCCTGCGAGTTGCCTTAATAGAGATTCCACATAGGGAATCTTGATCTTATCGCGGTGTTCTCCATATCCCTTCACGGCAAAATACTCATCGCATTGTGCCCAGACTATTTGTAGCTTATCGTCGAATCCTTCATACATGTCAAGTTCTTTCGCTTTTGGTTGTTTGATATTCCCTTGTCCTGTCTTTCGTATTGCTGCCAGAAATGCCTGAAACTGATTCCCAGTCATTCCAAGTATGCTAGTGCCTGGTGCGAGAGCGGCGGGAGTCGGTGGCACAGGTACTACTAATTCCGACATTCTCTCAGGTCATGGGGTTCCAGCAGGAAAGCTATTGTCTGGTGATATTTTCTCTGAGGTTACTGGGCTTGCTGCCCTGGAGGGTTCTGCTGAAACATAATATAGGGTGTCGCAAAATCCTCCTAGGTTAAGGTTTTGATCTTCGATGTCGATATCTCTCTCGCTATCTGGGTTGAAGGATGCCGTCTTGTATCATTTAGCGTCGCATTAGGTGACATTGTGTAATGTAATGATCCCTCCTCGGACACTTAGTTCTTGGCAATGGGGAATGATACTTCTCTTCTTCTTCTCCTTCTTTCTTCATCTTATGATAGCACTAGGCCTCTGCCTATGTTACTAATAGTACAAGATCTTTGTCTTCTATCGGAAATGTCTATTGTAA
>NW_003299130.1:167678-170321 GCF_000151645.1 Tuber melanosporum | reverse complement strand
AATGATCTCAAAACCCCCCGAACGCCGTATGCTCTTCAGGAGGCAACAAGGCATACCTGCAAGGTACACTCTCAAGGCATACTCATCATGTGCACATCCCATGACTCATATTTGAACCATGTGCGAAAGCATTACAAATCCTACACATAAGAAATCATATGACTCGAATGAGTCATATATGTGAAACAATAATGTACCTGTGACTCATAACCATCTGTCACGTGAAAACCTCTTCCCCAGCAAGCCACATTTGTGATATATTGCCAGACAATAGTTAATCATATTCTGTGAATTTACCAGCTTCCTATGTTATAGTTGCAGCCATGACTCACTATTGACAAGGAAAGAATATGTTTGTCCTAGCAGGGTAGATGAAAGCCAAATGAGGTTCACAGAGGATGTATTTGGAAATTCAAATCTAAGCAGGGATTGGGTGTACCTCCAGCATCTATACCTTCCATTTCCTTCTGTCACTCTGCAGGTCGGGGGACCCCAGCAACTATACTGGCCCTATTACAATATGAGGTACCACAGCCTGATCTTCAGCTCAACTGAGGCCAGAGTTTGGGGGAACTAGATAATAGCATAGACTCACATGACTGGAAATACAAGGAGAGTGAGGAGGAGGAGTTGCTAGAACCAGGTGAGGACAGTAAGGATCCGACAGCTGGTCTTAGGGTACAGAGACTAATTGCCATAAGGCATGAATCACCGTGGTCAATCCTGACTGTGAGTGTTCCCCTGATATAATTTCATATACTGCCTGTTGCTCCCCACCACTACTCTGAGTTCAAGAGAACCCCACTCTATCAGGCTATCTAGCCAACCTCTATAGGTCGGATCAAAAATCCTCGGTAGTGAACCAGACTACTCTTTGATTTGCTACCATCTACTATACAGTAGTCTTTTAGCCTCTGCATTTACTATGCAACTGCAGGAGTAAAAACTCTTCTTATTGTAGATATGTTGGTAGCAAGCTGACATGCCTGAGTGGATGTAATACCAACTATAAAACTCTTTAACCGTATACATTTAGACTTCTACAAGCATCCACAGCCCCGGAACATCTAGCCGGTTCCACTCTGTTTTATATCATTCCGAATGATAGCCACATAGCTTACCATATTGGCCTCTTCAGAGATTAACTACCAATAGCTGCTATCCACAGTGAACTCTTTTAGCAGCAGGTCTCCTCATGACCTCAGACTAATATCTCAGAGCCCTTAACAATTCCCTAATACTATTACACTTTTGTGGTAATGCACTTCATTTACCTCACCTCTAGGATTCCTGTGATATTACAAACTACTTCTTACTTCAAAGTGGTATTACTCCAACAGTTCTTGTCGGTTTTACACCAAACCACCTGGTGACCATTCTCCAGATTCACCTCTACCCCTTCATATATCTTGTGGACAACTTCCAGCTGGATGAACTATGTGAGTATATACGGACTTACTGCAGTGTCTCTACTTATAGTCATTTACTAGGCTTACAGCAACTCTCCAGGCTGTCACGAATGATGCCAGGGCCTTATACCAGGGTGGGAGAGAGGTATTAGCCACACGCCCCTAAGTTACAGCTTGTTTGGTGTCGTACTGGTTGTGCAGGAGTGATCTGTACAACCTGAGATGAGAATAACATATGTAGTCGCACATGACAAACAATTTAGTAACTTCTCCTGAAGCCCTTTCCAACAAGTTACTTTCAAGGTAGGGTAACTTGGCTCCACAGTAGGATAACTTATGGACCAAGATAGGGTAATGCTGGTCTGAAGGTAGGGTAACTCTACCAAGACCCACCTTCCTGCAATTCAGAGTAACTCCCAAATGGACTACTTGGATTACCCTACCTAGTAGGGTAACCACCACTCCCTAATAGTACTTATGTACTTCTTAGTATGGTATAACATGTTAAACTGAGGTATCTAACTACCTGTACCTCTACTCGATAGCCTCTGGTCTACTACCATTCATACTGCTGTAGTCTTTTGACACCGACATTGGTATAGATTTCTTCAACTGTTATAGTACTCTATAGATTCTCATTATACACAGTATTAAGTTGGTCAAAGAAGGAACAGGTGTTTCCTCTATTGAATATATCCTGGAATTCTATCCTAATGGTAGTGGGAGTCTTGTAGGTGGCTAAAAATATAAGTAATTGTCGATCGATCTTTTCAAAGAAGTATGCAGAAGCATATTAGTACCAGTCATGAAGGTCATCTATATAGCATGAGTTGTAAGGAGTTCCATCATCTCTGATAACTTCCTCTGGTGCAACCTTTTTACCAGTAACTATTTTCTAACAATTAAAGAGGCCAGCAACATATTCAGAGATATCTTGCCATTTGTAGTAGTTTTTTGGTCCACTCAGCTTTGGGATGGAGTTGAGATTGCAGAAGAGTGTAAAACATGTTTAGTACTATGGGTTTGTAGTGGGAGTGGGTCAGTGGGTAACTGGATGTTTGCTGTAGTAGATGCCTCAGGTATTTGAAATAATTTCTGTTAGAAAAATGCGAATTTTGGATAAGACCACACATCTCTTTAAACCTACCAACTAACTTAACCAAACTGGTGGTCTCAATATAGTAACTCTAAACTCAAAAGATTCTCACTTCCGCTCGTGTCACAGCGTGGACCT
>NW_003299130.1:165619-167528 GCF_000151645.1 Tuber melanosporum | reverse complement strand
GTCCACTGTACAAGGGTTTCGTCGTACGAGCGCGTCTTAAAAAGGGCTGGTTCAATGAAGTAGCAGTAGAGGAGTGTGTGGAGACTGAATCCTGAGAGGAAAGAAGAGGAGATGGAGAGATCGTGTGGTGGAACATTAGATGAAAGATCGGGTACTTAAAGCTTCTATACTGAGATTCTCCTTCGCTAACACTTTTGCTAAGACTTTTATTACAAAAATGATTTTCTGAGACAAAGAGTTTTAGTCTTGAGTAGAACAATGTCTGAGTATTTATCCTATAAATATAGAGAGACCTCAGGCTCAGAACCTATTCACAATTGTGACTTAAAAGAAATAATCAGATATTTATGTTAAGTGAATTGGATGATTTTAGGAGGATATTACAGGCACATTTTATAAGAAGTAGTGTGGTTTAAAAATAGATTGAAAGAGGTTCTATTTCTTATTTCTTCTAAGTGAGATCAGAGGATAGTAGCCCCTATATATAGGACTACTCCAAATTATAATGAAAGCAATATAATTAGGAAAAAGATAAGTAAGAATATGTTTCTTGGTAGAGAAACATAACTGAGAAGGTGTTTAATCCTGAAAACCTACCAAGAAAAATCACAGAAGTGTACATAAATCTAAAGTGGTGAGTGGAAAATATTACAAATCAAGTATGTAATTGATGTGTATAAATGTGTATAAGAGATAATAAAAATTCCATTTATCAAGTAATCAAATAAGAAAATAATACATAAGTTTCTGGTCCGTATTCAATAAAATATCTATGAGATTAAGGTATATATAACCTAGCTGTAGTAATGTCGGCAGGGAACAAGTTTTAACCAAAACACAATCAAGTAAGTGAAAATACAATGTTTATTATTAAATATGTTGAAACGTAATATAGGAAAGAAATTTCGGAATATAGGGCCTGCCTTCCCGGGGGGAGTAAGTGAGAAATGGAGATAAAGTTCAACAAACCCTACTTTTGAAAGAAAGAGAAAAGTATTACTCCCTCCCACGTACCTGAATGGCCCCTCCTTACCAACAGAGAGAGAAATTGATATGACTGAGAAAGGGAAAGTAAGTAAACTATAGTGATATCTTGGTGGAAATCCTGCAGCCACTAATTCTCTTCGATGTCCTACAATGGTGGGACATATGCCTAATATCAATGAGGCAAAACTGAGGAGAGTCTAATAACATGCCATCATTAGCACAAACTTAGAGGAATCAGAGTAAGTAATTACATAGTAGTTGTAGTTTATAGTTATAGAATGTAAAGCCAAAATGGGAATAGTGACCAACTGGGATGTAAGGAGCTGCCCCTGTTTGATATGGCGGTTGAGAATTCAGAGTAAGTTTAATCTAATTTACAACAAATAATGTGAATCTATTTGGCTAGCATTCATACTCGTATAAGATGGCGTTATGATGACATTGCATATGCCAAGTTGTAGTATGGATTCAGGATCGGCATCACCAAACTGCTATCTATGTGTTGTAGTACTAGTAGATTAAGATCTACATTGTACCATGCTCCCTTGATCCTAACTGCCTAAACAACTCCCAATTAGAGTCTGTCATGGATTTTAGCTGCTCCCATTATCTTGTCAAATAGCACATCATGTTCCTTAAAGTCGAGAACTACACTGACCATGCAGGAGAGCTCTTGCATCACCTGATGATCTTGGTCAAGGACTTGGCCAAAAAACTCTAGACAACCAAGGAGCATCTCGGTATGAAATAGACTGGTGGGAGTGAGGTTGTAGGACCTCAGAGTAAGTCTTCTTCCCTATTCATCTTCTATTATCCTCTTACTAATAATTACATTAGTTACTGAATTGGTTTGGTCTTCCTCATACTGTCCATGAATAGTCCTGTTCCCTCCAGTACGTGTCTATAATAACGCAAGCCTTGG
>NW_003299130.1:147201-165475 GCF_000151645.1 Tuber melanosporum | reverse complement strand
ATGGAAGAGGACATCCTATACCCATAGTATCCGATCAGGGTGGCTGGTAATAGTTCATGTGTGCTGCATCAGGTGCCTGAAAAACCTCTTCCTCTTTGTAACCCATCTTTCCTATTAGAGATAGTAATACTTATGCACGGCTCCTTACTAATAATGGCCAATATTCCCGAAACCTTATCGTCATGGAGTTGAGGCCTGGAACAAGGAGAAGAGGAGGCACAGACCCCCAAGCCTGAGAATGGGAGAGACCTATCTCTTGACTGCATTGTCTGAGATCTTTCAAGCTTAACTGAACATAATACAGCAGCCATGTAAGAGGAGGAGTACTAGAAAGTGGGATATTTGAAGGAAGAGAGAGTGGAGAGTTCTCAGGTGCATTAGCAAAAAGAAAGCCCACAGCTGACAGGCTGTTGCCCAATCTGAATGTCTTAGAGTTAATCATTAAACCTTAGATGTCCAGTGCATCCTGTATGTCCAGTGATTTCTCCACCCTGCTCATCACCTAACATTTAACGACGACTATACCACACTCTGTATCTTTCCAACCACTAGACTTGCTTCTGACATGTCAGTCTACTACTTACATCTTTCCTGTATCCTGATATTTACTGTATCTCCAATCCCCTCCAGGTGGTACCTGATGCTAATCTCAATTACTCCACGTCCCTGCATGTATTGCTCATATTTCTTGCATCCTAGTCTGATATATGGATATCCCATCTCTGTCCCTCTCCCCAGCTGCTATGCTTTGAATGCTCTTTAAGTTACTATCTAGACATACTGCTCCAACCAACAAATATTATTGATATCACAAATTTGACAGACAAAGTTTTCACTTTGTGTTCCTTTAATATTTTATTTCTACTATTGTCATGTTATCTATAAACTCTTAATGCTCAGACTATATTGCCGTTGTACTTGTCTTTGTCCTAACTCCTTTTTTAAATTGCTCGTCAGGTTGCAGTGACCCCATAGTACAATAATTGAAAATGATAAGATTTGGTCACGCTCTATTACATGATATTGAAGTAGTAGTATAGAGTCAAATCTTCAATTTTTTTTAGATACATGAAACATATCCAGGTCTCGAGATGGCCTTTCACAGTATAGAGCTTTTCAAGTAGCCATCATTTATGCTAACTTCAGGTCCATATATCATATTGAACCTTCCTAAAAATCGAGCTGGCTATTAACGAGCCACCCTCTATTAACCTGGGGGATTAGTTAGGCTATTCTCATGATAGAGCCAATGTCCATTATTGTAAATATCTATAATAGCTGGCGGCTTCCTGCATGGTCTGCCTGTCCCCTAAAGGGAATCCAGCTAAAGCACACCTTCACTGCTTCTTCTCCATAACCTCAGTATTCTGCTCCCCCATGAACCAATCCTTGCTCACCATTGGCCACTTATTCAGATAGTGGCCACTTGACAAGAAGGTCCCCAAACCCTTACTCCAAGTGAGGAAGCAGCTTCTTATCGATACTGTTGTATACAGAGGCATCCACCTTGTCTGCCACCTCTCCTGGGTGTCCTCTATCTCGGAGAGACTGCTTCTGTTGTTCCTTCCACTATGTGGCCCCAGTGATCCCCGCTTCCTAGCCCTGAAGTGTGGATACAAGCAATTATTTCTCCATACATTTTCTACCTAGTACCCACTTACTTCCCATGACACATACCAGTTCTCGTCTTTGACATCCCACCAGTTTATGGGTCTGTGTTAGTTCATAGCAGGTCGCATTCCTCAAATTAGGTCAAACAAGAGCTACCTGGCCACTCACCTGTCCTAGTATGATAACAACCTCTCAACTCTATACCTGGGCGGCATTGTTACTACTTGGCATGCTCAAGGCTTTGGTCTCCCTTCTGCCAGAATATCCATTAGCCAACACTACTACTCATCCATCTGTCAGCACAACTACGTACCATGTCAACCAACTCTCAGTTCTGTTGTTGTACCTTGCTTTGCTGATCTACATATTCGACATATATTCTTGGGTCTAGCCATGATCTCTTCCCACCTATTTACTCCCTTACTACTCCTTACTTAGTTGTCGTAGATGTTTTAGTTATGCACTTTAGAGAACCAGTTCCGCTGAATAAGGATATGAACATCAAGGGAGTGATAGCCTATTGGAAGTCTTTGTTCCTGTATTTCTTTTGTTAGCAAGGGAGTGTGGTTGACAGTAGGAGTATATAAGGCAATTAGAGCCCAGAAGGCAATTAGAGCATGGAAGGCAATTGGAGCATAGGTGGCAAATTGGAGAGTCTTCGGGGAGTTTTTTGTTTTTTCTCTCCTTTGTTAGGATAAGGAGGACACAAAGGAGATGAGAAATGATTGTGGGAGATGTTAGGGATATTGGTATAAAAGTTATTGCAGGAAGGATAGGAAAGGGGATCTTTGTTGTTTATTTATATCCCTGACTTTTGGTGATAGTTTAGTTAGAGTTGGAGAGTTGTGAATCAGCAGAGTCATGGAAGGAGAGAGAGAGAGTCATTAAATAGAGGAAGTTAGGGAGTGATTTTGGTAACTTTCCCTGCGTTTAATTATGCAGAGTTTTCACAGTACATTTAGTAATCATCATTTTGCTTCATTATCGCTTGTTTGCTATAGTTTTAGCTCTGGTGAGTCCATGGATTTCTATTCCTGGCTGAGTAGGTACTGTAGTACCTCACTTATAGGACTTGGCCCAGGTTAGTTAGAAGGAGACAAGACTTTAGTGAGAGTCAGTATCAAGGGGTGAGTAAGTAAAGAATCTAAATACTGGAATCTTTCTTAAATGTATTCTCTACTTGCTCAAATAGTGATTGGTAACCCATTGGCTGGACTTAGTTGGATTCTTTAAATTAGATATTGTAGAGCTTCTTTGGTTTCTTTTATTCAAACCAGTGCATAGGAGTTGAGTGCTCATAAATGCAGAGTAGTACTGGGTAGTAACTGATACTATATGATATCTACTTAAGTATATGTAGATTCACCTCTACTCTGACAATGAACTACCTCTCTAGACCAAGGAACTGAATGAGTCAAGCCATGTGCTTAACAATATTAAGATTTACCATTTTGTTTCTTCAACTCAAATACTGAGATATTTAGACTTTTATTATATTTATTCCTAGAAGACTTTATTCCTATACAGTCTCACTCTTAAAAACCATCTTCCCATAGGAAGCTCCTATTCTAACAGTATTTTGTGACCAGAATTATCCACCAAATAGTGAACACAGTGGAAGAGATAATTGTGAGAGATTGAAGACCACTTGTAGGTAGTACTGTTGGATATGCAAACAATCTCAGTGTATTAAATGTAGAGTTTGAAATTGCTCTAGAGCAGAGTAGAATGATACTAACTGGACTAGTTAAATGTGCACGTAAGAGGAACATAATCTGCAAGAGTTGTAACATGTTGAGACATATAATAGAATAGTAGGTATAAATGGCCCAGGATGAGTTAGCACATAGGCAGATTCCCCTGGGTGGGTCGATGGAAGCGAGGTAGAGGAAGATGGTGAAGTTGAATTTCTCAGTAGTAGTATACAATCAGATACTAATTGCATATAATACAATTTTCTAGTAACACTCCAGTTAAAATAATCTGGAATAAGATAAAGTACATCATAGGAGCCTACCATCGATATCCCAGCTCTGATTGAGGTCAGAAAGAGAGGTAATTAGTGAGTGACAGTTGGAGCTATCAGGTGGACAATGGTAAACCACTAAGGAAATAGTAAGTTTTTTGCTGACAAACTGTATCTCAATAGAACCCCTGAACAATACAGAGAATTAGATACCACTGCAGTACTACTAGGTAAAAATGTCCAGCTTATTTAAAAACGGTTGAATTGGTATTGGAAGACAGTTAATCTCGGCCTCCAATTACAACAATATTGGAGAGAGTACTGCAGGTGTCAGGATATGAGGATGTAATACTGTAACATTGCAAATGGTACCAGGATGCTCTCATACTTGTACAGACATCATTGAAATTAGTATCTGATGGTAACTATCCTTTCTTGGACGGTTGGTTCTTGGCGACAGGGAATGATACTTCTCTTCATCTTCTTTCTTCATCTTACGATAGCACTAGGCCTCTGCCTATATTACCGATAGTACAAGACCTTAGTCTTCTATTGGAAACACCTATGGTAAGTTTTCTCGAAGTCTTCGGCGTGAATAGTTCTCCTTGGCATAACAATATCATTGCAATAAAGATGAAGTTCATAAAAGTGTTTTTAGATTTGTTAAAGTAATAAGTAGGAAAGGTACTTAGAACAAAGCGTGAAGAACCTATCCTCCTTGGCCGCATCAGCCTCTTTATATAGTGTACTTCCTGCCCATAGTCATGTAACCCAAAGTAGTCACATATGCGAAACCAAATCATAACACAACAAACAAGTCATATGACTCGACTGAGTCATATATATGAACCTATGACCTCATAATGAGGTCATGTGCAAAACATAAATCATATGCACAAGGCCTACCCACAAGGCACACTCACAAGGTGTACTTACCAGGTGCACTCCCATGACTCAGATTTGAGCCATGTATGAAAGCATCACAAATCTCACACATAACAAATCATATCACTCGAATGAGTCATATGTGTGAAACAATAACATACCTGTGACTCATAACCATGTGTCATGTAAAAACCTTTTCCTCGCCAAGCCATATTTGTGACATTAGCTCCCCTCCCCCTAAGCCTGAGTCCCATCAGGCTCTTTCCCCAAGCTTGAATAGTTTCTGTCCTGCCGAGCACATGGACCTCCGAAGCCTGTTGAACTTGTCATCTGCTTCCCTCCATCTTACCCTCACCACTTTCAAGGTGAGGTTCACCATCTTGATCGTGTGCCTCTGAACATCATTTAGCTGTCATAGCTCTGCGATGGTTTTGTCATTTGCTGAAGTTGTGGCTTCGGCCTGACCAAGTTGTTTGTGGAGTCCTCGGATTTGCCTGTGTAGGCTCCTGGCGTCCAGTTCCATTTCCGTCGATGGTCTTTGGGCTGACCCCTCCCTGGGCCTCATCCTCGAGATCCTAGCTCTCTGCCATACCGTGGCATCTTTTCCTTCTAACTCTTTCTTGGTCCTATCTTTCTGCGAGTAGTATCCCGCAGAGATTTTCTTCATCCAGTACATCTTGCCTGGGTTGTTGAAGCACTGTTTCCATTGCTTTAGGGCATGGTCCGGATACGGACCGAACTTTTAGTATTCTCTCAGAAATCATCCCGAGCCCGCCTTGTCCTCATAGTATGTGGGACATCCATCATCATAGCATACCGTCTATGACATGGCATTAGGCTGTACTTGTTTTTCCTTTTCTCTGAGTTCTTGATCGGTCGGCCCCACGAATGCGTATTTGGGGCTAGTCGGTGTGGTTTGGTGGGGGCTATCACCCTAGCCCTCATGTTGTTGCAATACTGCGGGAGCCTTTCCCTTGCCTTTGTCTTGGTTGAACGTGATGGTTACCTTGGCCGGACTTGCCTGAGTATCGCTGGTAGAAGCTTGAGATGACATCTTGTACATGTTCAAAGTTGTGTGCGAAGTGCCAAGTATTATCATGTTAGGGCGAATATTCCATCCACTTGGCTCGGTATTGGAGCTAACCATGCAAGAAGCAACAATCGACTATTTCGTCATGCTCCTATTCTGGTTCTCTATCCGGTTCGATCGCAGGAGAAGGAATCTTTGTTTGTGAGGGAAACCTATTGTCATTGTGTAATTCGAGGAGTGAGATGTGGAATGTGTTGTGTATTTGCATCGAGGGTGGAAGGTGGAGTTTATAAGCTTGGCTGCTCACCCTTTCTAGTATTCTAAATTGTCCAATTTTCTTGTAGTCCAATTTCTTTGATAGTCGCCTTGTATGGATATTGCGTAGTATTAGCAATACCATCTCTCCTGGTTGTATGTGCAGATCCAGTGTTTGGTGCTTATCGTATTATTCTTTTTGTCATTGTTGTGCTTTACTCATTTCATATTGTAATATTTCGTGTAGTTTTCCCATATCTTTTTTATCTGGTATGATACTATTAATCGTATGATATGTGGTCTGACTTTGTAGATATTGTCCATAATTTGCGAAGAAGAGTGCCATGCCGATCGTTTCTTGCTTTCCATTATAGTATGCAAATTCGGCCATTGATAGCAGTGTGTACCAATCATCTTGTTGGTAATTGATGTAGACCTGTAAATATCATTCGCGTATCGCGTTTACCTGTTGGGTTTGTTCATCCATTTGTGGGTGGAATGCTGTACTCATCCTGTTTTGTATCCCTATTTCTCTGCTTACTTTCTTCCATAGTCCTGATGTGAATCGTGTTCCTCGATCTGTAATGATATTGTTTGGGAGGCCGAGAAGTCTGCCGACTTCTCATAAGACGGTTTGTATAAAATCCGTCATGTCGATATCTTTTCTGACTGGAATGAAATGACTCATTTTGGTCAGATGATCCGCCACGACCAGGATGCTATCGCAATTTTCCGATGCCAGTAGGTCCATGATGAAATCTATAGTAATTGTTTCCCATGGTCATTCGGCAACTTCGTTCGATTTCAGTAATCCCTATAGTGCGTGTTTAGTCGTTTTCGTCCTTTGGCATATATCGCAGTTTTTTGACATATCGCTTGATATCTTTCCGCAGTCCTAGCTAATTGAATGACCTTGTGATGAATTCCGTGGTTTTAGCCATTCCTCGGTGTCCTGCTGTTCAGATATCGTGGTATTGTCGTATGATGTCTGTCCTTATCTCTTCTTTTTCCAGAATGAATTGTTTTCTATTGTACCACATGTTTCCATCCTTCCATTGGCATAAACCCAGAGCAATTCCTTTCATCTCCTTTTTTCCTTTCTTCAATGCTTCTCTTATTGACTGAATTGTTTTGTCTCTTTCGTTTGCCTTCTCAATTTCCCTTTCCTCCCTTGATGTGACTTGGATAACCTCCATTGCCTCGCAATAGGTTTTTGGTAATAGTGCTCATATTTTTTGTTTGATCTATTCATCTTCTTTCATTTTTGGTTTGTAGCTTACAATCCTTGTGAGAGCATCTGGCTTTCCACTCTCTTTGCCTGGTCGGTATTCGATTTTGAAGTTGTATTTGTTAAGGTGTTCCATCCACCTTATCTGGCGGTCGTTCAGTTCTTTGGTAGTCATGAACGGGACCAAATTCTTATAGTCGGTTAGAACTGACTTCGTGGTGCTAGCTCTGTAGCTTCCTCTTCTTGAAAAAGGTTCGTGAATTGATGATATTTCTTTGGAATCAATTCTTTCCATCTCTTTTTACTCTGGAATTTCTTTTCTTGGATTGCTAGTTCAGCGCTGATGTTGATTTTATCTAGGACCGCATTTTCGTCTTCGTATGTCCATTTGAGAATTCATGTTGTATCTCATCTTCGATAGTACCGTCTAAAGGCTTGAACTGTGATCTCCTTGATCTCAATTCTCTTTGTTGTATCGGGCTGGTTTTGGTCCGTGCTTCCAAATCCCATTTCTCCTCTTCTGGTTTCTTCCAGTTGATCTACTTTGTGCAGATTCTCTATGTTGATTTTTTGGATGATCAACTGTGCGATTCGATCGCCTTTTTGGACATCGTAGTCCTCTTGAGACAGGTTGGCCAGGACCACGTTGATTTCACCTGTATAGTCGACATTGATCACTCCTGCCATGGCCATTAGTAGATGTCTGACTGCTAGACCTCTGCAGAGTGCTCTTGGTCCATAGGTGCCTTCTGGTAGTCCGATGGCTATTCCTGTTGCTATTGTTGCCTACCTGTTGCCAGGTATCTTGATTCCTTTGTTGGCATACAAGTCGTATCCTGCTGCCCTTTTGGAACCCTTGGTAGGCACTTTTGCCTCTTGGTCCAGTTTTTTTATCTGGACTCTCTTATCTTACCATATCTCTGCAAACTTTACATGAAAAGTTTCCTCTTCCACTTCGCGTATCTGTAACGTGTTCGCAAGGTGCTAATCACGTTATCGGTAATAGATACGATAGTTGGCAGGTGGCCTGCTCTTCCAGAGAGGAGGCGAGAGCTGAGAACTAAAGGAGGCTTCGAGGGTGTACTGGGGAAACAAAGAAGTAACCGTTCAACCAAGTATATTGAAATACTGTCTGTCGAAGTCTGCCTTTTCTATCATAGAAACAGGCGGTCTTTAAATACACAAATCTGTTCATGTCTAGCATGAACGAAACTAATCAAAGGTATCAATCGATACACTTTGGTAAAACTCTTTAAGTATCAAAGCGATACCAAAACAAAACATAAAACAAAACCAAGTATCAGATGATACTTGAAACAAATCAAGTATCAAAACGATACTTAAAACAAAACATAAAACAAAACCAAGTATCAGATGATACTTAAAACAAACCAAGTATCAAAGCGATACTTAAAACAAACCAAGTATCAAAACGATACTTAAAACAAAGCATAAAACAAAACCAATAACCGAGTACCCGTACCGGTTACATTCCCCAAAACAAAACAACTGTTTAAACAAACAAAACCTAATAATCATCAAAAGCGGATTCTGAGAAACTCATGGCTTCAGTTTCCGCAAGAAATTCCTCATCATAAGTATTACACCAGGGACAAGAGGAAACTCTAAGGAAACACTTAGACTCGAAAAAATCTAAATCACAGTAGTCACGAATACCAGATTCGTGTTGTACATCAACCCAAGCATGATCGCAATCAGGACAGTAGTCAATCCAGAGGATTTCAAAGTAGTCTTCAAGTTGGATAACATCGTGGTTCAACAACAGTCCAACAACCTGTTGTCGCTGCCTCACATTGAGCTCCACATAGTTTGACACCGTTATGGTATTCGGATAGTGATTGGTGACTAGATAAGGTTGTCGAGGGCCTGCTCCATAGCTTGATTCTCCTCATCACTACTCTCGAATTCCGATTCAAAGTATGGTACCCAAAATCCATCTCTAGCTTCGAGTTCTGCGTGCCATTGCTCAGTTTCTGGCATTGTAGGCGTCCAGCACATGGTCATATAATTTATTGTTGAGGGGAGGGATTCGTTTGACATGTTGTCTTTTCAACATTCGTTCACCATTTCCATAGAGTGTTCTAGTCCCTCTAGTGGTTTCCAACTATTTTCGCTCGTTGGATATCCTTTCCACTTGACAAGGAACTGATCATTTCCATGCCAAAGGCGGTGGTCTCGGATTTCTTCAACTTCCCATTCATCTTTCTTTTCAATGATGATCGGTGCGGGTCGAGAGTGGGTTCTTCCAGGAAACTTGGAGTCATCATTTGGGTGGAACCGTTTGACAGCAGAGGCGTGAAAGACTGCAGTATTGCGGTGGTACATACGTCCATCCATTTGGACCGTGTATTTCTCTGTATGCTCGTCAAAGGATATGACTTTGAAGGGTCCGCGCCATCGCGGTTGCAGTTTCTTGCTGCGTCCAACATTGGTAATGAACATGTTACCGTGTACCATGAGCATGTCTCCTGGTGAGATGGGGATATGTTTGCATCGTCGTTTCTGGACAGTAGTGGTGCTTCAGAATCGGGCAGCCTTAACAGCTTGGAAGGCATCGTTCCGAATTGCTTGGTGGCGGTTTAGATGGTCGTCAGAAGCAGGGACTGAGGAGTTCTTAAATAGCGTTGTAGGTAGGAGGGGGTATTGACGGCCAAAGACTGCCTTGTATGGTGACATTCCCAAGGTATCTGAAAATCCGGCATTGATATATGCAGCGAGCTCAACAAGGGCTGGTTCCCAATTAGTTTGTCGTTCATTGATCATATTCCTAATTCCGGTCTTAATTTCGCGAATCTTTCTCTCTGCTTGGCCATTCGTCTCATGATGTCCAGGGGCAGCCATGATGTGGTTTATTCCGAGAGAGGTCAAGGTTTGCTTCCAGAATCTGGCGGTAAAGCGAGGATCAGCATCACTGACAATAGATAAGGGGTACCCGTGGGGGGTAAACAAGTATCGTTGTAGGTTATTCCAGGTGTCTTTGGAGGAGTCGGTAATCTTCATTGGTATTAACCAGCTGTATCCCGAGAATCAATCCACAGCTACCAGGATGGTGTCATATCCGGCGGACTTGTTGAATGGTCCTGCGAAATCAATGGCATAGGATTCAAATATTTCACATGGTAGTTGGAGGGTCTGAGCTTTCCCTTCAGGAAGTTGTCTTCGCTCCTTATTTGCCTGACAGAGCTCGCACTGCCTGACAAAATCGCGGAAGTCCTTTCGCATTTCAGGCCAATAAACATATTCTGAGGCATATTGGAGGTTGCGATCCGCACTGTGGTGTCCTTTGTTGTGAATCTCGGATATGACATATTCTCTAATAGTCATTCCATTGAACATATGGCCCTTTGGTATGTATAGGCAGTGTTCACCATAACGGGTGCTGGTATATACCATTCCGTTTGATATGTTGTAGGGAGCAAGATCTCCATGCCTGGAGCTATCCATGGCTTTGAAGTAAATTGGGTCATGGCGATCTCCTGCTATCATTTGGCTTCGGAAAGAGGAGGTTAATTCTTCTGTGGTTGATCTAACATCTTGTTCATCCTCGATTAGGGATCCTCTTGTTGGTTCGATAGGGGCTTCCTCTTCCTCAAAGGCTTCGTAGAGTTGACGCCAAGGCTCGGGAATAGTAGGGGGTATGACCGAGACAATGGTTTCATTGTTGTACATTCGTAAGGGTCCACCATAAAGTGGTCGTAAATCAGTTATGGGAGGAGAGGATCGCGGGGCTGACTGTGGGGGGTGTAAATAGGATATTGCATCCACGTAGGCTGCTGCTTGCTCAAGTTCTTCAAGACATTGGTATCGTGTTGGAACAGGGTTAAGGGTATGAGGAGGTTGGGTCGATTCATTTCCATCGATCATCTCTTCTTCTCCTTCTGCGGTGTCGAAGCTGGTGTCTTTGGAATCATCAGCAGGCATATAGTACGGTCGCTGGTATCTGTTTGCGAACTTAATCTCAGTCTTGTGAAAAGGGCAGGTGTCGTGGTAACAGTGGGACTAGTGAAGTCTGCTTTGTTCAAGTTCGTGAAGAGGTGTGCTGCGGAGCGTGCAATTGTCTTTCCATTCTTCATCAATGTCTTTTCCTCGTTCTGTTCCGGCAGCACTGTACATGGTGTAAGAGAAAGGATTGGAGGGAGCAGCAAAGCTGGCGGTAGCCATTGATGGTTCTTGTTCATAGAAGGTGTCGTCAGGACTGTCCTCGCTTTGTCTTGTATGGTCATGAACAAGAGGAGGGTTTGCGAGGTCTTGATTCTCATATAGGCGGGAGAGAGCATCAGCTAAATAGTTCATTCTTCCAGGGGTATAGATGATTTTTGCATCATATTTGCTGATCTCGCCTATCCATCTTGTTCTTCTTCTTCCCGGTATCCTTTCTGTTTTAAGATTAGTGAGAGGTTGATGGTCAGTAACAATAGTGAAGGTATTGCCCATCAGGATGTGGTTGAAAGCGGCGAGAGCATCAATCACAGCAAGGGCTTCCTTGTCTGTTGTTCCATAGTTCATCTGTGAGTTAGTGAACTTCCTGCTGTGTAATGCCGCCGGCCTTGCCATTTCATGGGAGGCCCCTTGTGCAACCCATGCTCCAACTCCAACATCCGATGCATCAGTAATCAACCAAATCGGTACTGGTTTACTATAGTCGATAGGTTGGATAACGTTGGCGTTTTTAATCAATTCTTTGATGTTGGTAAAGGCTTGGTCATGAGTGTGGGTCCAGACAAATTCTGTATTGCCAGTAAGGTCTGTGAGCGGCGCTGTTACAGTGGCATGGTGTGGTAGGAACTGGGCAATATAGTTGACTAGTCCTAGGAATCGCATGAGTTCCTTTTGATTCCGGGGTGTCGACCACTCCGTTAAACAGGCTATTTTTCCTGGGGCTGAATGTATTCCTTCATCATCTATAACATGTCCTAGAATATCGAGTTTGTCGGCAAACAGGATTGATTTGTTTCTGCTAGCGTAGAATTTAGCTTCCCTAAGTTTGGTACAAACCAAACCTATATGGTAGGCGTGTTCTGTTGCGGTGTTCGAGAAGATGAGGATATCATCAATGTAGACCCAAACAAAATGGTGGAGGTATTCGCTTAGGAGGTTTTCCATAATTCGCATAAAGGTGGCGGGCGCATTCATATCACCTTGTAACATAACTCGGCTAATGAAACTTCCGAAGGGTGTTTTGAAACTGTTGTAGCATTCGCTTTCTGGGTCTAACCTTGTTTGGAAGTAGGCATCGCTTAGGTCAATCTTACTACGGAATCTAGCCTGTCCAACTGCATTTAGGATCTGGGTTTGGTTTAGGATAGCGGAGCTGTCCATAACCGTGTTTTCATTCCGTAGTTTGAGATCAACCAAGGGGCGGATTCTCTTGCCATCTGCTTTGGGTTGAACAAACATAGGAGCGGCACCTGGGGCTTCTGCCCGGTAGATGACTCCGCTTCTTTGTTGTTGGTTGATCCAATCGCAAAGTGGGCTTTTGTATGCGTCAGGAATAGAGTAGGTGGGTTGGTTTTTGAGATTGGAGGGGTCTCGGAGGCAGATGTGGTGGTTCACCTTTCTCATAGGTGGTAGTTCTTCGGGTATTTGATCAGGGAATACATCAGAGTACTCATCCAATAGTTTTTGGGTAGTTGCTTTACAGACTGCGGCTCGGTACTTTCCGCTTGTTGGCTTGCATGAGACTCTGACCTTCTGATCAGGGAAATCGATGGTTGATTCCCCACACCTGATTATAGCTTTGTGGCGGTTTAGGAATGGCATGCCTATTAGGGCATCGTATTTGGCTAAGTTTCCAATCAGCATTTCCTGGGGGGGTAGGACTGCAGAACCAAGTCGAATGGTTGCACTACAGGTTTTATGGCTTGTGGATCGTGATCCTTTTGCTGCCATATTGACTGGTATGGGTTGGTTAAGGTCTCGAGTGGGGAGTCCATGGACAGCGACAAAGGCATTACTGATCATATCTCTTCCGATTGCGCCAGTGTCGAATAGGACTCGAGCCTTTTTGCCATTGATTAGGATTGTTCCTTCCAGAGCAGTATGTGCTTTGAATGTAGCCGGAGGTCGAACACTGTTGCATTCCACATCGATATATCCGATATGGATTTCTTCATATTCACTAGATTGGGCGTTATCGCTTTCAACATTGTTGGCCGATGCCTCTTGCTTAATTGCCTTTCCTTTTCCTTTCTTCGTAGGACAGTTCTTTGCCATGTGTCCTGTTTTTCCACATTCAAAACATTCTCCTTTTTCCCGTCTCGATTCTTTGGAGGCTTTTGTTTTCTTCTTGAAAACCCGTGGGATGTCATCTCCAGAGTTGCTGGAGGCTTTGTGTCGTGCACTGGCTGTTCCTACTAGAGGATGTCGGTGTTTTGTAGGCCTTGGTCTCATGGAGAATGGCGTCTTTCGTTCTGCTCTTGCAATTATTACTGCAATATTATCGCCATCTTCCTGGAGTGGTTCTACTTCTCGCCGGAGGGTAGGGTGCATGGTGTCGTAGAATCGTCACTTCAGGATGTATTTGGAGATACTTCCTCTCTCCATTCGGTCTTTATACATTATTAGGTCCATAGCCACATCGGTGATTCGCTTGACATGCATTCCGTTAACTTGCTGGAGCTAGTTGAATTTGTTGTATAGGAGGTCGTTGGTTATAGAGGATTGGAATCGTCCTTTCAGGTAATCGAGAACTGTAGATCCTCTTAATCTTACATTCCCGCCGAAATCCTTATAGCATTGGTGGTATGCGTCGGTTGCCTTTCCTTCACAGAATGATCCAATGATAAGTCCGGTTGTAGGGTCTTCCACATCTTTTCCTTGTAAGAGTAGGAAGTGTGAGAGTTCAGTTGCCCATCGTTCAAAGGCTTCAGGTTTGAGGTCTTTCCCTTCGCCTGTGAACTTCGCTGGGAGGTGGAGTTTAAACTTAGGGGGTTCAAATTCTGCAGGTGCCTCCTCTTCTTCAGGCCTTGCCCGAGATTTCCCTCCTCCAGAGGGTCCTCCTCCTGTGCTAGCCATATCTGATTCGCTACTAGATTGGGGGTCGTTTGGAGGATTACAATACGGAGCTACGGCTTCTTTGCTGGAGTAGAAGGGAATTCTCCAGGAGGTTTTGTATCTTCCATGTTTGCAGGATTGCCCGGCTCCTTAGCAGAGCACTGGGGATGTTTCTTCCTTGTAAGGTCTTGCCGTGGGATTTGTTTCCCACTCCTGGTCGTCAAAGACTCTATCTTGGGTTTGAGATGAAGCCGAATGTGCTGTGATTCTGCCGCTTCTCTCCGCTAGCGTTCTGAGGTGGATATCGATAGGTTGATCAGGCCTAAATCCGGGGATAGATTCTTAACCACTTGCTGAGGTTAAAAAAATGTAACGTGTTCGCAAGGTGCTAATCACGTTATCGGTAATAGATACGATAGTTGGCAGGTGGCCTGCTCTTCCAGAGAGGAGGCGAGAGCTGAGAACTAAAGGAGGCTTCGAGGGTGTACTGGGGAAACAAAGAAGTAACCGTTCAACCAAGTATATTGAAATACTGTCTGTCGAAGTCTGCCTTTTCTATCATAGAAACAGGCGGTCTTTAAATACACCAATCTGTTCATAGTCTAGCATGAACGAAACTAATCAAAGGTATCAATCGATACACTTTGGTAAAACTCTTTAAGTATCAAAGCGATACTAAAACAAAACATAAAACAAAACCAAGTATCAAAGCAATACTTAAAACAAACCAAGTATCAAAACGATACTTAAAACAAAACATAAAACAAAACCAAGTATCAGATGATACTTAAAACAAACCAAGTATCAAAGCGATACTTAAAACAAACCAAGTATCAAAACGATACTTAAAACAAAACATAAAACAAAACCAATAACCGAGTACCTGTACCGGTTACAGTATCGGTGTCAGGTAGACCACAGGTGAACAGTTGAGACATTATGTCGCACACAGTTTGCTGGTGAAGGTCATCTTGTTCTCGTTCCAATCGATCGTCAGGTTAGCTTTTATTAACCGTGGCATCTCTAGACCTATCGCATAGTTTTTGAAATCTGCTACCTGAAAAGTTGCTGTTTCCCTATGGCTCTCAATATCCATTGGTGCTGTCGCCGTATGGGTTATAGGACTCCTTGTGGTTGGCTTTCTATCTGCTAGGTGGAGATGTCTCACTTGCTTCGCTTTCTTAGTGTGGAGGCTGTATTTGTCACAGATTTCTTTGTCGATGAAATCTTCGGTAGCCCCCGGGTCCAGTATTGCATATATCGTCATTTCTTCATGCCTTTCATTGTTTATCCTCATTTTGATCATCACATGATCTCCATCTTCTTCTCCCCTCTGCGAATGTAGTGCCATATAGCAGTTTATTTCTTGTATGGGTTTTCCAGGTCTACATCTTGGGTCTCCCAGACCACAGTTTACTGGGAAGCCTGCTCATTTTCCGCCGGTGAATCTTCTGCAATCATTTCACCCATGTCACTCCTCTTTTAAGCTTGGAAGCGATTGTTTCCAGCAGTCCTAGTTTCTTTGTATCCACAGTCTGATCGGCTTCTGCATTCTCGAATCCGATGTCGTGCTTTTCTGCACCTCCAGCAGAGTTTCCCATTCATTCATCTAGCGTATTCTTCCTTTGATAGGTTCAGAACAAGTCTTACCATTGATTTGTTTAACTCCATTGGCTCGCCTGGTGGTAATGCTCGACTTTCATCTCGAGCTGTTTGCGGTTTAAAGGTTCCATCCACGTTCCTGGATGATTGGGCCACCCTGTGTGCTATAGTGTTCTCCGAGTTGTTTCGAACCATGTTTAGTTTGCTTTCCTCATCGATTGCCCATCTTGCAAATTATTCTGCTGTTGTGTAGCATGAGTCGGAGATTCTCCATGCCTCCCAGAGTCTCTCCCTGCAGTTTCTTAGGAGGATGATTGAGAGAGTAGCATCATCAAACATGGCCACGTATGCCAATAGTCGGTATTGGTTCCAGTATGCTGAAAAGGTTTGCTTTCCTTGTTGGAGGTTTTCAAGCTTTGGTCTTGCTGTCTCTTTAGTGTTGGGATCACCGAATTGTTCGAAGAGTGTCGCCTTGAACTCCTCATATGTGACCCGTTCTCTCCGTTTCCTTCGATCTTGAAAAGGCATGATCTAGTGCCCTGTGAGTCCTCTTAGTAGATATTCCACATATAGAATCTTGATCTCATCGTGGTGTTCTCCATATCGCTTAATTACAAAATACCCTTCGCATTGTGCCAAGAATATTCGTAGCTTGTCTTCGACTCCTTTGTATCTGTCGGGTTCTTTTGCTTTTGGTTGTTGGATGTTTCCTCGTCCTGTGTTTCGTATTGCTGCTAGAAATGTGGGAAACTGATTCTCAGTCATTGCAAGTACACTAGTGCCTGGTGTGGGAGGGGCCGGGGCCAGTGGCACAGGTACTCCTGATCCTAACATTCTCTCGGGTCGTGAAGTTCCTGCAGGAGAGCTATCAACTGGTGATCCTTTCTCTCGGGTTACTGGGCTTGCTGCCCTCAAGGGCTCAGCTGAAACGTGATCAAGTGCGTCACTGAATCCTCCTAGGTTAAGGTTTTGATCATTGATGTTGATATCTCCTTCCCTATCTGGGTTGAAGGATGCCATCTTTTATCGTTTAGCATCGCACTAGGTGACGCTTTGTAATGTAATGATCCCTCCTTTGATGGTTAGTTTTTAGCGATGGGGAACGATACTTCTCTTCTTCTTCTTTCTTTATCTTACGATAGTACTAGGCCTCTGCCTACATTACTGATAGTACAAGCCCTTTGTCTTCTATTAGAAATGCCTATCGTAGGTTTTCTCTAACTCTTCTGCGTGAAAAGTTCTCCTTGTCGTAACAATATCGTTGCAATAAAGATAAAGATCATAAAAGTGTTTTTAGATTTGTTAAAGTAATAAGTAGGAAAAGGACTTAAAACAAAGCATGAAGAACCTATCCTCCTCAGCCGCATCAGCCTCCTTATATAGTATTCTTCACGCCTGTAGTCATGTGACCCAAAGTGGTCACATATGTGAAACCAAATCATAATATAATAAATAAGTCATATGACTCCACTGAGTCATATGCGTGAAACCCATGACCTCATAATGAGGTCATGTGTAAAACATAAATCATATGCGCAAGGCCTACCTGCAAGGCACACTTGCAAGGCGTACTTGCCAGGCGCACTCCCATGACTCATATTTGGGCTATGTGCAAAAGCATCACAAATCCCACACATAACAAATCAGATAACTCAACTGAGTCATATATGTGAAACAATAACATACCTCTGACTCATAACTATGTGTCATGTGAAAACCTTTTCCTCGCTAAGCCATATTTGTGATACTGATATTTACTATTTTCCAATTCTATTTTTACTACTTTATATCTACTAGACATTTTTACATTGTTCTCCCAATGAAACATCCACTCTCAAGTTGATACTATGAGTAGGAAGGGGGCATTAACAGGACAAACTAGAAAAATGGTAATAATCACAAACATTTTAAGAAAGCAGCATCTATAGTCTAGATGTATGGAAAGCTGCAGAGTACAGAAAGCCTACTCTAGATAGAGAGAAGATATGCAATGTGAGTTGAAATATACCCTATGCATTAGAAAAAGGTAGCCGGGATGAAATATAATAGGTTCACAGAAATCTGTTCAGATAGGTAGTTTACATCAAGAGCATCTGGAGAATCAGATGCACTGGACATGTTGGATGCAAAGTGGTAATTTTGCAGATAGATAAGAAAGTTTGTGTCGTAATGAGCGACAGAGAACAATGTATACTATAAGAATAGGAACATCCCCATGGGAATGAATTTCATAACAGAGGAATTAGGGGGAAAGTAAAAGTTCCAAGAATGACATGAGTAGCTGAGACAGGAAAGGTTTTTCCAGATATGAAGAGGAATACAGAGGCCAGATAATGTCTAAAATGTGATGGCAAAAGAGGCACAAAACAATAAAGGAAGGAGGGTATAGACTTCTTTCTGTGTAGTGCAACCTGGGAGCTTTGGGTAAAAGCTAAGAATTAATGATGCTTTAGATATGGATTGAGCTACTAGGAGGCTCTATGGGTTTTTAGAGAAGGATAAGAACATAGGAGAAATGTGAAGTACTAGGAGAGTTATTATTACAAGGAAGTTCAGGGAGATATGTAGGTAATACATGAGAGAGAATGTTTTTTGTTGATGTGGACAAACACAAGAAAAGTAGAAAAATAACTTATCCAATAGTAAATGAACACGTCAAGCCGAGCGGACGATGGGGTGCTCG
>NW_003299130.1:104171-147051 GCF_000151645.1 Tuber melanosporum | reverse complement strand
CCCTGGACAGATCGTCTTAATCACCTGCTCGAGTTACTGCGGTAATGGTAGAAATGATAGTATAGTATCAGACAAGTGTGGTATCAAGCAAGGTAGTAGGATGCCCAATGACCAACCATCAGAAGGGATGAGGAAGGATCTACCAGAGCAGGTACCACTTTATCAGAAATGGTATTTGTATCTAACTTGGTGTACTAGAGAGAGTAGTAGAAGAGAATCGACCATGCCCTTTATGTCAGTTTCTTTATACTGTAAACTATGTTTCCAATGATTTGAAAAGTATAACAAGGAATTTACCAATGGGAATCACTAAGTGAGGAGTAGAGAGAGAGAGATGACAGGAAGAAGACAAAAGAGTCTCAACCCAATAAAGAAAGAGAGGGAGATACCTGAGAAGGTAGACATGACAGGAGCCTGAAGAAAAAGAGAAGAAAGGGCAGTCCAAGGCCAGAGCCCATGGATGAATGGTGGTAGATATTATCATAAAATCTTATAATAATGAGATTTCAATTTCTAGATGAGAGGTTGTGATAGAGGATGTATCTCTAAGGACAAGCCACCTACCTTATACTATAAACCTTGCTTCAATCTACTTATAAATTCAACCATCATGAATTATGGCTGTACTCCAGTTGACTAGATGATTCTTTGTACTCATGAACTTCTTTCTTGGTCATTTACATAACTCCTATAACCTCTAACTGGGTCATTTGTACAAAATCTAAATAATTCTTATAAGACTTACTTCTATCCAACTAATAATTCTAATATAACATAATAATTATAACTTAAAATTTAAGTCATATATAAAACTCACATAACTTCTAAACAGGTTATATGTATGAACAACAATCATAACATCATATAACTCAAATAAGTTATTAATTAAAATCATAACATATAAAGTTTTTTACAAACATGTTAGACAAATATGATTTGTATAGACTCAGAATCATTTAGGCTGAGTAAGATTCATTTCATAGATGGAGATTTGTCTAGCAAGGCTCTACGGTTACTCATTTCATTTATGACTACTAAGAGTAAGGTAAAGTAAAATATAATAGTAATAACAAGGTTATATTATTAAGGTCTCTTCTCTGTTGCTTGATGATGTCTAAAAGCTTGGAAGGTACTTTAATATTTATATTCTACATATGAGTGTTCCCAGACTACATCTATCTCTCATATAAAGTATATACCTTGCTAACTATTACTCACAATGTTGGGTATTCTCCAAAAGTGTGAACACCCAGAGACCCTGAAAACCATTACATCCTTTTTGGTAATTTACTATTTTTACCAGTTCGGAAACTGCACTGTTTCTAATGGTAATTATATGATGTTTGGAGTTTTTAAACTTATGGCCTAATTCTCAGGTCATGCTGTATTGGCTCCACTATCTCTCCTATTTATAAGAGGATTAGTTTCATCTATAGGTCGTATCTGCTGGAGTAGTTGTAAATGCAACCTTCATAGGTTGTCAACTTTAATCTCCATAACTCCTCATCCAACTTACAAATATCCTCTAGATGACTTCTCACTAATTCGCAGGATACTATTTTATCCAATTAGCAGATAATTCCTCAGTTGGCAACTTCTGGTTGTTCTAAGTAATAAGGCTTTAGCTGTTATCTGGTATTGGTAATAATTCCCATAACTATATCACATTCCTTAACCTAGTTGTAACACTCTGTGATATTCATTAGCTTCTTTGGTAGTGCTTCCTAAGAGTTCTGAACTCTGCTAATTATCATAGACTGGATGAGAATGAGTTAGTTCTTTGTAGAAATCCTCTAACATTCAATATCATGTTGTATGAAAATATCCCATTACTTACGGCTTGTACCAATGATGTTCCATCTTTGAAGCTTAGTAACTCTTTAGGTAGTTGACGGATTTACCCCATTCCACTTCCTAGACCTAGTGGAATATCCCCTCTCATATATTCTGTGAACAGGGTCTGGTCAAATTGACAGTAGTAATGTATAAGGTATTAATCTAACACCTTCAATTCTGTGGTATTATAGTCACAGGATACAACTAAGACAGATATGTATGATATTATGCAGGACCTATTAGGAGGCCAGAGTGGGATATTGGAGACTAGAGATTTCTATTCTGAGCAGTGTTACTCTACTTAAAGTGATTCCTAGGTATCGGATCCTGGTACTTCAAATAAAACCACAATAGGTTTATAATATTATCTTGACTCATCTATGTTTTTGATAACAGTAATATGAGAAAGGTACGAGACAGAGATATGTAATTTTTTTAATATACAAAGTTGAGTCAACCTTGACTTTGCTGAGAATAGAAACATAGTTTAGCCTCGTCATACCATAGAAGCCCCTCCAAACTGTTTTCATCTCCCATCTAGATTTAATGGTTTAGTTAAAATAAATAACTTGAAACTCTCTACTGGCTTTCTGTGTTATGTATAGACAATTTCAAAAATCCACAGTAGAAAACGTTGACTTATCTGTCTAAAGGATTCAATGTAAATCATTTAATGTTCAGTTTTACTACTCCTAATACTGAGTATTATGGAGATGATAACTTATATAGCAAATCGTAAACTTCTATCATTAAATGCAACAATGATATTCTTAGCACTCTACTCCACTATTAGTCATCTATGAGCTTCCTGTATAGTGTATCTCCAGAAAAATCCAATCTTATCAGAGACAATACATTTGTGTATTGAATTTCATAAACACTTCCAATTGTTTATTTTCAGTATTATCAAATATGGGTGAACCTCCAAAGTGCAGACTGTTTGAAGACATGCTGTTTTTCTTGGCATATTTGTATATCTGTAGATCTTAAAGTTAGACTTCTTTTGTTTATCAAGAATTGTTCTTAGTACTCACTCTTTGGCAGGTCTATGGCTAGATGTTTAGCTTATGGCCAATCTGAGCCGACGTCCCACTGGCATTATTACAGAGAGTAATAACTTCGAGACACTCATGAAGATTAGTTTCCTGATGTCATACATCCTGTGTATTTTGCTCCCAAATTCCCTTTTGCTACGTAGTTTTAGCTGTGCGCGGTCATATTGGGATATAGAACGGACATGATATTCTTCAATGTTCTTCTTCAAGACCCACAAATAGGGTAAAGGGGAGATTGCTTACCAGGAGCGTGAAGGATTGTCTAATGAGACCCCAAATACCCTTACACCTGGGTACTCAGGGGTGACCATAAGTCGGGGGCTCTTCCGAAATGGGTAGGGGTTTTAGATAAAAACTAAAGAAAATTAGGAAGGCAGAGTGATAACTGATAATTCTAATTGGTGAGGGACAAAAGTTAGGCACATTTTCTTTTCAATTTCTATTGTATCTACAAACTAACATGCCGTTGGACCACCCTGAGCATCAATAACTGCCTGTGATCTTTGTGGCATGCTGCAGATCAAGCTTTCTAGCCTTTGAGCTGGAATTCCATACCATAGAGTATTTAAGGCAGCCTCCAAGGTGGGAATCTCTCTGATCCTCTCCCAGGTCTCACCCAATTCATTCTCCATCTCCAGCCAAAGAGCTTCCAAGAGATTTAAGTCGGGAGATTGTGCCAGCCACTGTATCTTCTTCATCCCATTGAGTTGCCGGTATCGGTTTGCTACCCCTTTATGACCCAGTCCCCACTTCCTCCCGTCTTCTACCACTGCACTCCAACTATACTCCTCACAGCACTAGTGCCAAAATGGAACAAGATGTGGTTCCATAACCCTCTTAACGTAAAGAGCAGAATCCATTTTCACCTTTCCAGGAATGAACATTAAATTAGATATAGTAGCACCGCAAAAGGCACCCTAAATCATCTTGGATTGATGCTTGAATTTAAAAGTATTATTGATGCAATCCTCGTGATACTCTTCGGATGCTTTTCGAGTCACCCAAGGCCGACTACCAAAGTCCGAGATAGAAAAGGTGGACTCGTCAGTCCATAGAACCCAAAGCCAATCCTCGTAGGTCCAACCTAGGCCCTCCTGACACCATGTGATGAGTATGGGTTTATTGGCTGGACGGATTGCAAATTTTCTTCGTAGAACACGATGATGATATCCCATGTTTTGTATAAGTCGCTTCACTGTCTTTGGGCTATATGCATAGTTCATGACAATGCATATCACGTCCCGACTGAGACGTCGTGTCCATGCGTCATGGGTAACAAAGGCCTCCAATCGCTGCCTCTCTGCTTCATCAAAGATCGGTGAATGGCCTATTCGACCACAATTGGAAAGTGTCCCAAATTCCTTGGTACATTGGTAGATCTTTCCATAATGTTAATTCAAATATTCTTTGAACATACGTAAAACCTGAGACTCACCTTCTGACATGTTCGTCGTTCAATATTTAGATGCCTACCAATCTTCGTCCAACCCCATCCAGCCTCATCGCGTAAGGTTACTACCTTAATTCGTTTGTCTTGAGTTGTTTCACGGTGTCTGACACCTTCTGGGTTCTGCTTGCGTGTGCCTTTTTGTTTCATGGTAGCAGTATTGATCGTGAAAATGTTGTTTTCAGGGTGTAGTATACTCTAGCTGGAGGTATCATATAGATTGTTATGTTTATGGGCAGCTACCGGTACTGTGCTGGCAAATAGGGGGTGGCCAGCAGGAGAGCCGTGTTTCCCGCAGGGGGCATGGCGTTGTGTACTACCGCGCGCAAGATACCCTGACACCCGAGTACAGTACAAGTACAGGTAGCTTCCAGACGCCGATGTTGGTCGCACCATTAAAATTTAATAGTGAAGATAACTGGCTGAGATTGCTTTGTTCGACCGCTCCCCTCTCCCGCATTCTCTACCGCACTTCGCGAAGTCGTTATCCTGGGCAAGGGAGAATTGAGGAATAACTGTTCCCTCCCTTTCTTTACTCACTTCGATTACCTCTACTCCTACTAGCGCCCGCCATACCCAAAAACTCGACAAACTACACCTACAAGCAATCAAATACCCAAAATGCCTTCGCGACAGGACTTCCCCCTCCTCTCCCTCCTAAACGAACTCATCGTCGCGGTCGCCTAACAACTCATGGAGATCGCCGACCTTCACTCCTTGCTGCTGACAAACAAGAGACTATCTATGCTCCTGCCGACAATCCTGCACATGCACGCCGCGAATTCTACCCTCTCGCTACCAGCGCTCTACTGGGCAATCTCCACGGGCGACGAACCTATGACTACGTTCCTGCTACAAAAGTCTGCTCAAGTCCTCTCAATCCGCACACCGTCCCACACGCTCTTACACAGAACCCCGCATCCCTGCCCCGAAAAAACCCTCTCGCTCATCCTCGCGCATAGGGGAGCGATACAGGTCGAGGAGGACGCAACAGGTCGCACACCCCAGCACTTCGCCTGCAAGTACGCGCGGCCCAAGCTGCTCTCTCGCATATTGGCCTTTGGCGCAGCGGTGGAGGCAACAGACCATGAGGGCTGGACACCGCTGCACGTTTCGGTCATATCGCGGCGCGAGGACCAGGCGTGTACGCGAGTGCTGCTCGCCCACGGCGCGGACCTATTGGCGCGGGAGCACACCTGGCTGCAGCGCACGCCGTTGCACTCTGCGACGAAGAGCGTGCGCGTGGAGGAGCTGCGGGGGTTTCTGGACCATGCGGAGGCCGGCAGGGGGGGGGGGTTGAGGTTGATGTTGATGGGAATGGGCAGACGCCGTTGCATTGGGCTGCCGGGCTGGGGAGGGCTGGGCTGTGGAGGTTTTGCTGAAAAGGGGCGCGAATGTTGGGCCAGGGATGGCAGGGGCATGACGGCACTGCACGTTGTCGCTAGGGGTCCGTACGTTTCTAGGCTGAGAGGGAGGTTTGAGGCTGTTGCTTGGCTGCTCATCCGTCTTGGCGCGGATGGAACAATTAGGGATAGGAGTGGAAGTCGGGTTGTGGATATTTTGGAGGGGAGGAGGAGGCCGCAGTGTTGGATCCCGAGTAAGGATGTGTGATTCTAGGTATTTTTCCCCCCTCTTTTTGAGGGAGGAAGGGATATTGTTGGTTTTCGGTTTCTTATCATCTTGACTGAACACCCTCCCGCTTCTTCCGCTCAATGCTCTATTTTACTATATGTTGATTGTTTACCTTGGCGGAAAGTACCTTCAAGGTATGATACGTTGACATCATTCGATTAGCACTCTCCAACCCGTACCTGTGAAATTTCAGGACATCATTTTATTAAAATAAAAGCTGGCTAAGGTCGTGATTGGAAAGTATCATACCTACGTAAATTACTGTAATATTTCCTGAAAATATTATTTGTTCCAAACCTTTCCCCCATATATACTCGTAAACCTTTTCTCTTTCAAACAGCTTCAACACTATACTCTTTCTAGGCATGCGGGCGCTATTCCAAAAGAGGTACCAATTCTTGGCTCGGAGTCACGAGTAAAATACCGGTAGGGCAAAAAGGAAAACACTTGCGTAAAACCTCAATAGTCTATCAACTAACGGTCCCTCAGCAGTTCCACCACAACTCTCTAGACTCATGCAAATTTAAGAAATAAAGAAAGAAAGCGGAGAGAACGATTCCGAACCAACCAAGTCCCCATCCAGCGGCCCAAGTGTATCTACGATACTTAAACCACCTCTCAACCATCCACAACTAACCCACTTTCCTCAACCCAAGTCTATTAGCTCCCCACAGACCGCTCATAACACCCCCAACAAGCAGGGCCGTTGCAACAGCATTCAGCCACACTCTCTGCCGCCTCGTCCTATTGACCACCTCCGTGTACCTGATGTTCGAGAAACTGATCATGCTGTACATCGTCCTGACTCCAAGCCAGGGCACATATGCGTACAATGCCTCCTCGATAGCTTTTCTGAAAAGGTAGCCCTTCGAGGTGACGGCGGCGCGCATCTCGATGTGGTTTTGCATCGCAAGTTCGTTGATCATGTGGCCGTCCGGCATTCTGTACGCGGAGTACGAGGCTAGGGCATCGGCCATGGAGTCCGGGTGTCTTCTGATGTGCTCAAAAAGCACACTCACATCTTCGAACCCTGCGTTCATGCCTTGGCCGTAGAAGGGGACCATTGCATGGGCGGCGTCGCCGATTATCACGCAGCGATCTTTGTAGTGATATGGCCGGCACTGTGAGAGTTAGCTTTAGCTTACGATGCGTGAGAGGGGAGGGATCCCACCTTAATACTGATCAACGGCAGTCTTTGGTGGCTCAGGTACTGCTCAACTAAGCTATCCTCGCCCACAAGATCGATCACTTCCTCAAAGTTCTCCCTAAAGAAAGCGAGTAGATTCTCCCTACTTTCCCCGATAGCGTCAAATCTCCACTGCTCCATGAACAATGTGCAAGTGAACGTTTTATCCTAAACAATTAGCCTCCATACATCGCCCCAGATTGCAGAAGATGAGCACACAATGCTAGGAATAGCAATAAACATAAAATCTTTCTTCGGCCAGATATGCAAATGATTCGCATCAATCTTAAAGTCCCCAGTCTCCTTATCCGGCGGAATCTCGTATTCCTGCCATAGAGTCTCAATATATACCTGCTCGAAATACATACTGTCCCTATAAGCACTAACCAACCACCATAAACAAACCCAAACTCACCGAACACTCTTCTGCAGTAACCTTCGAGTAGCGGAATGTGCCCCATCCGCTCCAATAATCAAATCCGCCCCGACCGTAACTCTCTCCCCAGTCCCACTACTCACAGGTCAGTTATCCAATCTAGGTTACGAGCAGCAAGAGCGAAACAAACATCATCTCAAACTCCGCCGTCCGATCATCGAGGTTGAGCCCCCTCAACCCATGGTGGAAAAACAGCTTAACATCCTTCAACACCAAAGCGTCCAGCAGCTGGACATTAAGTCTCGCCCGGTCTGCTGAACGAATAAACTAAAAGCACTCATTCCCATTAGCTCCCACTACCACAACCCCCACACATAGAGAACGGCGGACAAGACCAACCCTTCCACGAACATCGTACTTCTGACTTTCCCCCTTCTCACCAGGCACCCCGGTATGTATCATGCGGCCGTACATAGGTATCGTCATGGATAGCACCTCATCGAGGAGTTTCCCCCCATCGCCCAAATTCCGGAGTCCATTGATTCCACGCTCCGAGAGGGCGAGGTTGATGCTCTTGCTGAAATTCAAGGAAAGGTTTTCCGGAAGGCGGAGGTCTGCTCAATCCACCCATCAGCGAACCAACCAAACAAGGAATCAAGGAATGGGACAGGAAGAACAAACCACCCCGAAGCTCATAAACCTCGACCTCCCACCCTGCATGCGAAAAGTACAACGCGGCGAGGGCTCCCACTGGCCCAGCTCCTACTACAATGACCTTCCTTGCAAGAGAATCCATTTTTGTTTCTTTTTTGTTTCTGTTTGACAATAGACTGTCCGTTAGGAAGGAAAATCACCGGATCAGAATGCGGAATATTCCGTGCACTAACTTAAGTGGCGAGTTAGTGCAATTGGATGGAAAGTTACCGCACAGTAAATTTACCGTTGCGTGCGGAAACTTCTCGCACCCCAGCTGGTACTTTAATGCAGGAGGGCTAGAGCAGCAGGCAGATGTGTGATAATAATAATATTATAAGCCCCTAGGCCTGTTCGGTTACGCTAGGTCCACCCAGGATCATTCCATTGTAGAACATTTGCCAAACTGGTACCATTGGCTAGTAGGAAACACATGAAAAATTTCACCCTAGTACTTGTAAAACTTGATGGACATAGCTAGTTGTTGAAAGGTTGAATATTAGCTAATCTATAGTAATACCCACTTATAATCAAATAAAACATTTTCTCACAGTGAAAAAGTCTCTACAGTACTGTATGTTGAAAGAAATCGTAAATCTATCTGTTGCTTATTGGCTAAGAATATAGAAAAAAATAAGTATGGTATAGAATGTGATCCAATCCATTAAGTATTCATAATTGTAACTTAAGAGGTGTGATCGTATATCTAACTGGAGTAAACTACGGAATATTAGGAGGATATTATAGCCATATTTTATGAGGAGTGGTATGGTTTGAAGGTAGATTGGTAGAGGTTCTGTTCCTCATTTCTTCTTAGTAAGTTGTGTAGGTGGTAGCCTCTATAAATACAGGAGTGTGCTGACTCATAGTAGAAGAAATATTATTAGGAAAAATGTAAGTGTGAATGTGTTTGACCCCGAAAACCTTCCAAGAAAAATCCAAGAAGTACATATAAATCTAAGATAGTGTGCAGGAAATATTAAGGAAATAACACAAATCTTATATGTAATCAATGAGCATAAACATGCATAAAAGATAAAGAAAACCCTATTTATAGTATAAGTAAATAAGAAAATAATGTATAAGTTTCCTGTCTATACTCAATGAAATATCTATGAGATTAAAGTAAATATAACCCTGCTGTAATAATGTCTGCCGTGTACAGGTCTTAACTGAAACATAGCCAAGTTAGTAAAAATACAGCGTTTATCAATATATATATTGAAATGTAACATAGGAAAGGAATTTCAATATTAAGAATTATACTTGATCACTCTTAGGATTTCGTTATTTAATTAGTACTGAGTCTTACCATAGAAGTAATATGTATAATTACTTCAGCATTTCTTCAATATAGTAATTGTCCAGTAGTTATCTCCTGTTGCTTAAGAAAATTCTGTTATTTTCTTAAGTACTCTAATAATAACTATTATTCACTATATTAGTCGTAGTTTGTCCATAAGGGAGATATATAAGACCTGAATAGAAAGTAGTATTTGTAGAGATATATGCTAGGAAATACCTTGGATAGTTTAGTCTAATTTTATTTATACAGATACTGCCAACACTAGAATACAACTAGTTTCCCCTGTATATTAGGATCACTCCTCAATCATAATAACAATAAAAGCTGTCCTGAGTAGTAAATCAACCATAACCATTACAGTGGGGCGGGGGGAAGAGGGTAGGATCTGCTGTCACAGACTATTACTCAGCAGAAACAAAATACCAAAGATTTTAGGCAGCAGTCAAAGGAGGGGTATGAAAGATTTTCTCTTTCCAATTCTCTCTCTCTAACAACTCACTCTCTCAAAAACTCACTTGCTTGACAACTCACTCAACTCTAAACTAATAGAAAAAGATAGGAGTATAAATAAACAACAGAGATCAGCTAAACTTCCTCTTTTCTTTATCACATACCAGTATTGCTGACACTCATCTTCTATCTCCTATCTCCTCTGTGTGCTTTTTAAGCTAGTAAAAGAAAGAAAAAGCAGTAGACTCTCCAAAGACTTTCCAATATCCTTCTACACTCCTACTGCCATCCTTGCTTCCAATTCCTTCCATGCTTCAATTTCTACCCACCCTCTCTTGGCCTTCTGCACTCACTCAGCTTGCTATATATCACAAATGTGGCTTGGTGAGGAAAAGGTTTTCACAAGACAAGTGGTTATGAGTGACAGGTATGTTATTGTTTTACAAACATGACTCATTTGAGTCATATGATTTGTTATGTGTAGGATTTGTGATGCTTTCACACATGGCTCAAATATGAGTCATAGGACGTGCCCCTGACAGGTATGCCTTGTGCATATGATTTATATTTCGCACATGACCCCATTATGAGGTCAATGGTTTCACGCATATGACTCAGTCGAGTCATATGACTTGTCTATTGTATTATGATTTGGTTTCGCACATATGACCATTTTGGGTCACATGGCTATGGGTGGGAAGAACACTATAGAAGGAGGCCAATGCGGCCGAGCAGGATAGGTTCTTCATGTGTTGTTCTAAGTACTTTTCCTCCTTATTACTTTAACGAATATAAAACACCTTTACGATCTTTATCTTTATTGCAATATATATCGTTACACAGGCAAAAAGCTCTTCACTGAGAAGAGTTAGAGAAAGCTTATAATAGGCATTCTCGATAGAAGACAGAGGTCTTATACTATCGGTAATGTCGGCAGAGGCCTAGTGGTATTGTAAGACTAATGAAAGAAACAGAAGAAGAAGAGAAGTATGGTTCCCTGTTGCCAAGAACTAGCTATCCGAGTGTAACAATCCCCGTTTTAGATAGTTAGTTCTTCGCGACGGGGAACGATACTTATCTTTTCTGTCTGCTTCTTTCTTTGTCATACGATAGCTCTAGGCCTCTGCCTACGTTATCGATAATACAAGACCTTTGTCTTCTATCGGAAACGCCTATCGTAAGCTTTCTCTAACTTGTCTTCGTGTCGAGCACTTCTTGGTGTAATGATAACGTTGCAATAAAAATAAAAATCGTAAAGGTATTTTATATTCATTAAAGTAATAAGTAGGAAAAGTACATAGAAGTCAATCTAATTTTATTTAAACTCCGACCGCCAACACTGGCATATGACGAGCCCCTGCCGGCCCAGGGATACCGCTAACACTGGCATATGACGAGCCCCTGCCGGCCCAGGGATACCGCTAACAGGTATACCACTAATCCTAAACTAACTAGGTCTACGGTCCCGCACCTGCCATCCCCGAGTCATGCCCGCACGGAAACTAATTACAAAACCATCAAACAACCCAGTGTCTGCCCCAGTCCAAGTTCGCAGCCCCTGTGGTATGAAGCCAACCAGCACTAAGGATAGCCGAAGCCGAGCAAAAGACCAACCCAACCAGGTTCCTCGTCCAACAAACCTAAAATCACTACCACTTGATCTAAACACCGTCCCGCAACACCTCCACCACAGTAGAAAACTAACAAAAACAAAACAAATATAAACAACAGGCGACACGATGGCAGAGAGGAGGTGACCAACATATCCACCTCTCGCATCCGCATGCCAGGCCGTCGACCCTATGAACCCACTTTGCTAGGTGCCTCCGGAGAGCATAATGGTAAGGAGGACCTGTACCCGCTGCCTGTCCCCCAAAAACAAAACCGATAAACAAGGGAAATACATAGAGGTGGTAACAGACCGAAATGGTCAGTGGGGCCTATCTCCCACCCATGGTGCCTTGCCCCCGCCAGCCATGCCCATTACCAGACCAAAGAAACCAAACAAACTTCCACAACACCCAGCACACAGAACCCAAACAAGTCCAACCAGGTGGTCGCAACCCACTATCCGCACAGGTGGCCATCAGCTCAGCGGTCCGCCGGGGAGCTTTAAAGCACTCAGCAGCTTCACCCAGCAGCCCAAACTGGTCCGGAAACACTTAATTAGACATCGCCCAACCTGACGCATGCCCGACCGGTGCTCACAGGTGCCTCTCCCCCCCCAATCAGCCCCCCCCAAGCCCCACACACCAGATGCCACAGAGCCTATCCAGCCCCCCCAGCCCCTCAGACAGATCAACCATCCGACAGCTACAGGACAGCTTATACCCAGCCCCACCAGGCAGCCATTGATCTTGGCCACACGAACAGAGACCCAACTCTCAGCACTGTGTAGCCAGGGGAGCCCACCAGCCACAGCCGGGAGCCACAAAGGAGGCAGCACCAACGCCCGAAGGCATGGGCACCAGCCACACCATCCAACTCAGCCGAACCGAAATCCAACCGAGTCAGGAAAGAGTAAGCAGAGCCAGCCAAAGCCAGCCCCACAGGTCCGGCAGCAGGCACAGACCGAACAACGGGCAAGAGGCATCCCCAACTGACGCGACAAGACGGAGGAGGGCGAACGAACAGAAGCAGACAAACAGAAGGTAGGCCCCACTTGCAATGGGTGAAGCCGCCAACTACAGACCACAACCGAACCACCCAGACGCACAGACAGCGCCAGTGTCTGGCAGCCAATCGTCCCACGCCACCCCAGGCGGCAACAATAACCACACCAGGGGGTAAGAGTTTTCAGGGTCAAAGCCATCCCCACGAATGCGAGGAGGAGACACCTGACCGCACCACCGTAAATGACACAAGGACAAAAACTCCAAGGGAAGGGCGATAAACAACATCGTAGGATTCGGACCGTAGAAACATGTAGTAACGAGGAGGGGGGGGGCCGGCGAGGCCCCCTCCCCAAAGGATTGATGCGGCCGGTACGACGTATTGATACTTGGGAAGGTCATCAGTCTAACCCAAGGGCGTTTTGTATGGTGAGAACTAAGGACTCCGTTAAAACCCAACAACAGACATGAGCGGGCCTAAAGAACGACACGGGTGATCCCCCCAAACACAATGTTCAATCCCCCCAATCGAACGCGAAACCTGCGAGTAGACGATAGACAGGAAGCCGTAGACATTTTACCGAAAGAGGCTCGTAAGCGACCGTGATGAAGTGCTCGAAGTGCCAGTATCGTGAGATAACCAGCCCAACGAAACGAGACGCAAACAAGTTATCCGCCACGCAACACCCACCACACCTCAACACCAAAGACCCCAGGGACTACTGAGCGAACTCAGATATCTCCCCCGGAATCCAAGGCATCAAGGCCCATCATGATGGCGAAAGAAACGCTCGAGGCGAAGCGACGGCAAGGACGCGGAAAGGTACTTAGAACCAAGCGTGAAGAACTTATCTTCCTCGGCCTCATCGTCCTCCTTATATAGTATTCTTCCCACCTGTAGTCATGTGACCTAAAGTGGTCACATGTGCAAAACCAAATCATAACAAACTAGTCATGTGACCAAAGTGATCACATGCTCAAAACCCATGACCTTATAGCGAGGTCATGTACAAAACTCATAAACCAATCATAACGCAATAAACAAGTCATATGACTCGACTGAGTCATATGCGTGAAATCCATGACCTCATAATGAGGTCCTGAGCAAAACATAAATCATATGCGCAAGGCTTACCAACAAGGCATAGTCGCAAGACATACTTGTCAGGCGCATGTCCCATGACTCATACTTGAGCCATGTGCGAAAGCATCCCAAATCCCACACATAACAAATCATATAACTCTAATGAGTCATATGTGTGAAACAATAACATACCTGTGACTCATAACTATGCGTCACGTGAAAACCCTTTTCTCGCTAAGCCACATTCGTGACATTAGCTCCCCTCCTCCTAAGCCTGAGTCCTATCAGGCCTTTTCTCCCAGTTTCAATAGTTCCCATCCTGCCAAGCGCATGGTCCTTCTCAGCTTGTGGAACATTTCATCGGCCGTCCTCCATCTGACCCTCACCGATTCCAGAGTCAGGTTCGCCATTTCGATCATGTGCCGCTGAGTGTCGTTCAGCTGTCTTAGCTCTGCGATGGTTTTATCGTTTGCCGAAATTGTGGCCTCGGCTTGGCCCAGTTGTTCTCGGAGTTCCCGGATCTGCCTGTGTAGGCTCCTGACATCCAGTTCCATGTCTGTGGAGGAGCTTTGGGCCCTTCCTTCCCTGGACTGCGTCCTCGCGGCCCATGCCTTTCTGGCATCTTCTCCTTCCAACTCTCTTCTGCTTTCATCCTTCTGCGGGTAGTATCCCGCAGATATTTTCTGTACCCTGTGCATCCTGCACCCGTTTCTGAAGCATTGTTGCCAATGCTTTAGAATGTAGTCTGGGCGTGGGCCACCCTTTTGACATTCCCTCGGGAACCATCCCGAGCCTTCTTTGTCGCCAAAGTGTGTTTGGCAACCATCATTGTAGCATACCGTCCATGACACGGCGTTATGTGGTGCTTGTCTTTCCCTTTCCTTGAGTTCTTCGTCGGTTGGCCCCATGAATGAGTATTCAGGACTGGTGGGTGTAGTTTGGCAGGGGCTATCGCCCCAGCCCTTGTGTTGCTGCAATGGAGCGGGAGTCTTTCCCTCGCCTTTGTCTTGGTTGAACGTGATCGTCACCTGGGCCGGGCTTGCCTGGGTATCGCTGGTGGAAGGTTGAGATGACATCTTGTACGTTTTGGAAGTTGTGTGCCAAGTACCAGGTATTATCGTGTTCAGGAGAATATCCTGTCCACTTGGCTCGGTATTGGAGGTGACCATGGAAGAAGCAGGAATCAACTATTTCGTCGAGCTCGTATTCTGGTTCTCTGTCGAGTTCGATCGGAGGGGGAGGAATAAGTGTTTGGGAAGGAAACTTATTGTCGTTGTGTAATTTGAGGCGTGAGATGTGGAATGTATTGTGTATTCGCATTGAGGGGGGAAGGTTGAGTTTATAAGCTCGGCTGCCTACTTTTTCCAATATCCTGAAGGGTCCCATTTTCTTGTAGTCCAGTTTCTTTGATGGTCGTGTCGTATGGATATTGCGTGGTATTAGCCATACCATATCTCCTGGTTGTATGTTCGGATCCGGTCTTCAGTGCTTCTCGTATTGTTCTTTTTGCCATTATTGTGCCTGACTCATCTCGTATTGTAAGGTTTCGCATAGTATTCCCATATCCGCTTTCTCCGGTATCACATCATTAATGGTTTGATATGGGATGTGACTTTGTGGATGTTGTCTGTAATTTGCGAAGAATGGTGTGGTGCCAATCATTTCTTGCTTTCCATTGGTGTATGCGAATTCGGCCATCGATAACAGCTTGTCCCAATCATCTTGTTGATAGTTGACATAAGCCCTTAAATATTGTTGGAGTATCGCATTTACTCGTTCAGTTTGTCCATCCGTTTGTGGGTGGAATGCTGTGCTCATTCTGTTTTGTATTCCCATTTCTCCGGTTACTTTTTTCCTGAGTCCTGATGTGAATAGTGTTCCTCGATCGGTGATGATATTCTTGGGTAGGCCATGAAGTCGGAAAACTTCTCTCAAGAAGTTTTGTATGAAATCCCTCGTGTTGATATCTTTTCTAACCAGAATGAAATGGCTCATTTTGGTCAGACGATCCACAATGACCAGGATGCTATCGCAATTTTCCGATGCTGGTAGGTCCGTGATGAAATCCATAGTAATTGTTTCCCATGGTTGTTCGGGAACTTCATTTGATTTTAGTAATCCGTATGGTGCGCGTTTAGCCGTTTTCGTCCTTTGGCATATGTCGCAGTTTTTGACATATCCCTTGATGTCTTCGCGCAATCCTGGCCAATAGAATGACCTGGTAATGAATTCCGTGGTTTTAGCCGTTCCTCCGTGTCCTGCTGTTCGGATATCGTGGTGTTGTCGTATGATGTTTGTCCTTATCTCCTCTTCTTCCGGGATCCATTGTTTTCCCTCGTACCACGTATTTCCGTCCTTCCATTGGCATAAACCCTGCGCAATTTCTTTCATCTCTTTTTTTCCTTCCTCCAAGGCTTCTCTTATTGTCTGAATTCTTTTGTCTTTCTCGTTTCCGTTCTCAATTCCTCTTTCCTCCGTTGATGTGAATTGGATAACCTCCATTGCCTCAAAGTAGGTTTTTGGTAATAGTGTTCGTATTGTTTGTTTGATTCTTTCATCTTGTTTCGTTTGTGGTTTATTGCTTGCAATCCTTGTGAGAGCATCTGGTTTTCCACTCTCTTTGCCTGGTCGGTATTCGATTTTGAAGTTGTATTTGCTGAGGTGTTCCATCCATCTTATCTGGCGATCGTTCAGTTCTTTCGTAGTCATGAACAGCACCAGGTTCTTGTGGTTGGTTAGAATTCTGACTGGATGGTCGTTGTTCGAAACGTATCTTCTCCATTCTTTTAATGCTTGAACTATTGCTAATAGTTCTTTGTTTGCAACATCGTAGTTGCACTCTGCGGGGGTCATTGTCTTGGATCGATAGGACACTGGCCTCCATTTTCCATTGTTGCATTGTTGCGATAGTATGCCTGAGCATACATATTTTGAGGTGTCTGTCTCGATCATTGTCCTTCGGTTTGGGTTGAAATGGACCAATATGGGTGCCGATGCTAGATGCGTTCGTATTGCATCATATGCTTTTTGTTCTGTTTCTCTCTATTCCTATTTCTTGTCTTTTTTTGTTAGGTTATAGAGTGGTTTCGCAAGCCTGCTAAACCCCTCTATGAACCTTCGATAAAAGTTGCAGAATCCCATAAAGCATTGAACATCTGTCTTGTTGTTTGGTTTGGCCCAATCCCATATGGCTGCTGTTTTAACAGGGTCAACCTTGACCCCATTTCGATTGATGATAAATCCAAGGTATTCTGTTTCTTCCTTATGGAATTTACATTTTGTCGGTTTGATCTTCATTCCCAATCCTTGTATTGCGGCCATGTTATTGCTGATATCTTTTTGGTATTGTTGTATCTTTTCTGAGCATATGAGTACATCGTCCAAGTATACGATGCAATATATGTCGAGGTACTTATTAAGTACCTTGTTGATCCATCTCTGGAATGAAGACCGCGTGTTGGTTAGCCAGAAGGGCATAACCAAGTATTCCAACATTCCATATCTTGAGGCGAATGTAGTCTTCCATTCGTCTCCTGCCTTGATGCGTATATTGTGGTATGCATCTTTGATGTCGAGTTTGGTGAAGTATTTTGCTGACCGTAGTCTGTCCAGTGCTTCTCCAATCAAGGGTAGCCTATATCGCTCTTTCTTAGTAACCGAATTGAGTGCTCTGTAGTCCACACAAAGTCTCATTTTTCCAACTTTCTTTTTGACGAATAGTATTGGGGATCCTCCTGACATGAATGAGTCTCTGATCCATCCTCGCTTTAGGTTTTACTCAATTTACTTCCTAAGTTCTTTGAGCTCTGCTTCTCCTAGGAGGTATAACTTCTTGTAGGGAATCTCTTTTATCTTTCCCGTTTTTTTATCTTTGTCCAGCTGAATTTCGTGATCGATTCCTGGTCTTCACTGTGTTAGCTCCGTAGCTTCCTCTTCTTGGAATAGATTTGTCAATTGGTGATATTCTTTTGGAACCAATTCTTTCCATCCTTTTTTGCTCTGGTATTTCTTGTCCTGGATTGCTAGCTCTGTGCTGATGTTGATTTTTGCTAGAACTGCTTTATCGTCTTCGTATGTCCATTTGAGAATTCCTGTGGTATCTCCTCTTCGATAGTACCGTCCAAAGGCTTGTGCTGTGATCTCTTTGATCTCAATTCTTTTTGTTGTATCGAGCTGGTTTTGGTCTGTGCTTCCAAATCCCTTTTTTCCTCTTATGGTTTCTTCCAGTTGATCTACTTCATGCACATCCTTTCGGTTAATTTTCTCCATTATCAACTGTGCGATTCGATCGCCTTTCTGGACTTGGTAGTCCTCTTGGGATAGGTTGGCCAGGACCACTTTGATTTCACCTGTATAGTCGACGTCGATTACCCCTGCTATGGTCATCAGCCGATGCTTGACCGCTAGACCACTGCGGGATGCTATTCGTCCATAGGTGCCTTCTAGGAGTCCAATGGCTATTCCCGTCGCTATAGTTGCCTGCCTGTTGGCCGGTATCTTGATTCCTTTGTTGGCGTATAGGTCGTGCCCTGCTGCCCCTTTGGAAACCTTGGTAGGCACTTTTACCTCTTGGTCCAGCCTTTGTATCCGGACTCTCTTATCTTGCCGCATCTCGGCGAACTTTGCATGCAAAATTTCTTCTTCCGCTTCTCGTATTGGTGTTGAGTAGACCACAGGTGAACTGTTGAGACATCTTGTCACACATATTTCGCTTGTAAAGGTCATCTTGTTCTCATTCCAATCGATCGTCAGCTTATGTTTTCGTAACCCTGGCCTCCCTAGGACTATCTCATTGTTTTTCAGATCTGCTACTTGGAAGGTTGCCGTTTCCCTATGGCTGTCAATGTCCATAGGTACTGTCACCGTATGGGTTATAGGACCCATAGCGCTGGGTTTTCCATCCGCTAAGTAAACTTGTCTTGGTTTCTTCGCTTGTTTGGTGTGGAGGCCGTATTTGTCGCATATTTCTTTGTTGATAAAGTCTACGGTGGCCCCAGAGTCGAGCATTGCATATATTGTTGTTTCTTTGTTTTCTTCGTTGTATATCTTCATTTTGATCCTCACGTGATCTCCATCTTCTTCCCCTCTCTGTGTGTGTAGTGCCGTGTAGTAGTTTGCTAATTTGATGGGTTTTCCAGGTCCACATCTTGGGTCTCCCAGACCACCGTTTACTGGGGACCCTCGTCGTTTTCCGCCGATGAATCTTCTGCTATCATTTCGCAGATGTTGCTTTTTTTTTGATTTAGGAAACGATTATTTCCAGCAGCTCTGTTTCCTTGGTATCCGTTGTCCGGTCGGCTTCTGCATTCTCGTATCCGATGTTCTTCTTTTCTGCACCTTAGGCAGAGTTTCCCATTCATTCTTCTGGCGTACTCTTCCTTAAACAGGTTCAGAGCCGGTCCTGCTCTCAATTTGTCTAACTCCATTGGCTCGCCTGGTGGTAATGCTCGGCTTTCTCCTCGAGGTGCTTGTGGTTTGAAGGTCCCATCCACATTCCTGGATGATTGGACCACTCTGTGCGCTATAGTGTTTTCCGAGTTGCTTCGAACCATGTTCAATTTGCTTTCCTTATCTATTGCCCATCTTGCAAATCGTTCGGCTGTCGTATAGCGCAGGTCAGAGATTCACCATGCCTCACGGAGTCTCTCGCTGCAGTTTCTCAGGAGGATGATGTAGACAGTAGCATCATCAAACTCGGCCTCGTATTCCAATAGTCGGCATTTGTTCTAGTATCCTGAAAATGTTTGTTTTCCTTGCTAGAGTTTTTCTAGCTTTCATCTTGCTGTTTCTTTGGCGTTGGGATCTCCAAATTGTTCAAAGAGTGTCGCCTTGAACTCTTCGTATGTGACCCATTCCCTCTGCTTCCTTCCATCTTAGAAAGGCATGATCCATTGCCCCGCGAGTCCTGTGAGCAGAGATTCCACATATGGAATCTTGATCTCATCTTGTTGATCTCCACACCCTTTAACAGCAAAATATCCTTCGCATTGTGCTAAGAATATTCGTAGCTTATCTTCAGCTCCTTCGTATGTGTCCGGCTCTTTTGCTTTCGGTCATTGGACATTTCCTTGCCCTGTATTCCGCATGGCTGCGAGAAATGCCTGAAACTGATTTTCAGTCATTCCAAGTATGCTGGTTCCTGGTGCCGGAGTGGCTGGGGCCGGTGGCCCAGGTACTGCGGATCCCAATATTCTCTTAGGTCGTGGAGTTCCAGCAGGAGAGCTATTGACTGGTGATCCTTTCTCTGAGGTTACTGGGCTTGCTGCTCTTGAGGGTTCTGCTGAGAGGTGATCTAGGGCGTCACTGAATCCTCCTAGAGTAAGATTTTGATCGTCGATCTTAATATCTCCTTCCCTGTCTGGGTTGAAGAATGCCATCTGGTATCGTTTGGCGTCGTACTAGGTGACGCTTTGTAATGTAACAATCCCCTTTTTAGATAGTTAGTTCTTCGTGACGGGGAATGATACTTATCTTTTCTGTCTCCTTTTTTCTTTGTCTTACAATAGCTCTAGGCCTCTGCCTACATTACTGATAATACAACACCTTTGTCTTCTATCGAAAACGCCTATCGTAAGCTTTCTCTAACTTGTCTTCGTGTGGAGCACTTCTTGGCATAATGATAACGTTGCAATAAAAATAAAAACCGTAAAGGTGTTTTATATTCGTTAAAGTAATAAGTAGGAAAAGTACTTAGAACAAAGCATGAAGAACCTATCTTCCACGGCCTCATCGGCCTCCTTATATAGTATTCTTCCGGCCTGTAGTCATGTGACCTAAAGCGGTCACATGTGCGAAACCAAATCATAACAAACTACTCATGTGACCAAAGTGATCACATGCTCAAAACCCATGACCTTATAGCGAGGTCATGTACAAAACTCATAAACCTATCATAACGCAATAAACAAGTCATATGACTTGACTGAGTCATATGCGCGAAACCCATGACCTCATAATGAGGTCATGTGTAAAACATAAATCATATACGCAAGTCTTACCCGCAAGGCATACTCGCAAGGCATACTTGTCAGGCGCATGTCCCATGACTCATACTTGAGCCATGTGCGAAAGGATCACAAATCCCACACATAACAAATCATGTAACCCTAATGAGTCATATGTATGAAACAATAACATACCTGTGACTCATAACTATGCATCACATGAAAACCCTTTTCTCGATAAGCCACATTCGTGACACTGAGGAGGGATCATTACATTACATAGCGTCACCTAGTGCGACGCCAAACGATACAAGACGGCATCCTTTAACCCAGACAGGGAAGGAGATATCGATATCGATGATCAAAACCTTAACCTAGGGGGATTCAGTAATGCCTGAGATCACATTTCAATAGAGCCATCAAGGGCAGCAAGCCCATTAACCCCAGAGAAAGGATAACCAGTCGATAGCTCTCCTGTAAGAACTCTACGGCTTGAGAGAATGTTGGGATCAGCAGTCCCAAGGCCACCGGTCCCAGCTGCTCCTGGACAAGGTACTAGCATACTTGGAATGACTGAGAATCAATTTCGGACATTTCTAGCAGCAACACGAAATGCAGGACAGGGAAATATCCAGTGACTGAAAGTAAAAGAACCCGACACATACGAAGGAGCTAAAGATAAGCTATAAATATTCCTGGCACAATGTGAAGGGTATTTTGCCATTAAGGGATATGGAGAATACCACGATGAGATCAAGATTTCATACGTGGAATCTCGGCTAAGCGGACTAGTGGGACAATGGATCATGCTCTTCCAAGATGGAAGCAAGAAAAGGGAATGTGTCATATACGAGGAGTTCAAGGTAACACTCTTTGAACAATTAGGAGATCCCAATACTAAAGAGACAGCAAGATGAAAGCTGATAAACTCCAATATGGAAAACACACCTTTTCGGCATACTGGAATGAATGCCGACTATTGGAATACGAGGCAGAGTTTGATGATGCGACTCTCTACATCATCCTGCTGAGAAACTGCTGTGAAAGACTGTGAGAAGGGTGGGGAATCTCTGATATGCGTTACACCATAGCAGAATGATTTGCAAGGTGGGCTATCGATAAGGAAAGCAATCTAAACATGGTTTGAAACAACTCGGAAAACACTATAGCACACAGGGTGGCCCAATCATCCAGGAATGTGGACGGAACCTTCAAACTGCAAGCTGCTCTTGGTGAAAGTCAAGCATTACAACCAGGTGAGCCAATCGAGTTGGACAAATCAAGGGCAGGACCTACTCTAAACCTGTTTAAGGAAGAATATGCCAGAAGAATGAATGGAAAACTCTCCTTAAGGTGCGGACAAGCAGGACATCAGATACGAGAATGTTGAAGCCAACCCAACAGTAGATACCCAGGCACCAAAGCTGCTGGAAATAATTACTTCCAAACTCAAAAGAAGGGCAACATTCGCGAAATAATGGCAGAAGATATACCAGCGGAAAACGACGGGAGTCTCCAGTAAATAGTAGTCTGGGAGACCCAAGATGTAGACCTGGAAAACCGATCAAGTTAGTGAACTACTACACAGCACTACACACACAAAGAGGAGAAGAAGACGGAGATCATGTGATGATCAAGAGAAAGATATGCATAGAAAAAGACAAAGAAACAACAATATATGTAATGCTCCACTCCAGGGCTACCCAAGATTTCATCGACAAGGAAATCTGTGACTAATACAGCCTCCACACCAAAAAAGTGAAAGAAGTGAGACAAGTCTACCTAGTGGATGGAAAGCTAAGTGCAATAGGTTCTATAATCCAAATAGTGACAGTACCTATGGACATTGATAACTATAGGAAAATGGCAACCTTGCAGGTAGCAGATCTTAAGAACTATCAGATAGTACTTGGGATGCCATGGTTGCGAAAACATATTCTGACAATTGATTGGAATGAGAACAAGAGGACCTTTACAAGTAAACAATGTGCGATATGATGTCTTAACAGTATGCCTGTGGTCTACTCGATACCAGTACGATAAGTGGAAGAAGAAACTTTGCATGCAAAGTTTACTAAGATGCAGCAAGATAAGAGAGTCCTGATATAAAAACTGGACCAAGAGGCAAAAGTGCCTACCAAGGGTTCCAAAGGGGCAGCAGGACATGACCTGTATGGTAATGAAGGAATCAAGATACCTGACAATGGGCAGGCAATGATAGTGACATGAATAGCCATCGGACTACCAGAAGGCACCCATGGACAGATACCACCCCACAGTGGTCTAGCAGTCAAACATTGACTCATGACCATGGCAGAGGTGATCGATGTTGACTATCTAGGTAAACTCAATGTGGTCCTGGCCAACCTGGCTTAAGAGGACTAGGAAGTCCAGAAAGGCAATCGAATCGCACAGTTAATTATTGAAAAAATCAACAAAGTAGATCTGCATGAAGCAAATCAACTGGATGAAACCACAAGAGGAGAGAATGGATTTGGAAGCATGGACCAAAACTAGCCTGATAAAACAAAAAGAATCGAGATCAAGGAGATCACAGTACAAGCCTTTAGATGGTACTATCGAAGATGAGATACAACAGGAATTCTCAAATGGACATACGAAGACAAAAAAGCCATCCTAGCGAAAATCAACATCAGAACGGAACTAGCAATCCAAGACAAGAAATACCAAAGCCAAAAGGCATGGAAAGAATTGATTCCAAAGGAATATCATCAATTCACAAACCTCTTCCAAGAAGAGGAAGCTAGGGAGCTACCACCTCAAAGACTAGAAATGGATCACAAAATTCAGCTGGACAAAGACGCGAAAATGGGAAAAACGAAATAGATTCCCTACAAGAAGTTATACCCACTACAAGAAGCGGAGCTTGAACAACTTAGGAAGAACATGGAGTAAAACCTAAAGTGAGGATGGATTAGAGACACCTTTGCATCACGTGGATCTCCAATACTATTCGTCAAAATGAAAGATGGAAAAATGAGACTCTGTGTAGACTACAGAGCACTCAATTCAGTTACCAAGAAAGATCGATATCTACTACCCTTAATTGGAGAGGCACTGGAAAGACGATAGTCAGCAAAATACTTCACCAAGCTCGACATCAAGGACACATGTCACAATATACGCATCAAGGCCGGAGACAAATGAAAGACTATACTCGCCTCGAGATACGGAATGTTCCAATACTTGTTTATGCCTTTCAGGCTAACCAATGCACTGGCTCCATTCCAAAGATGGATCAACAGAGCACTCCATAAATACCTCGATATATGTTGCATCGTATACTTAGACGACGTACTCATCTACTATGAAAACCTGGAACAATAGCAGATGGATATCAGCAGTATCATGGCCGCAATACAAGGATCAGAGATGAAGATCAAACCCACCAAACGCGAATTCAATAAAGAAGAAACAGAATACCTTGGATTTATTATCAAGCGAAGCGGGGTCAAGGTCGACCCAGTCAAAATGGCAGTAATAGGGGACTTGGCCAAACCAAACAACAAAACAGATGTTCAATGGTTTATGGGATTCTGCAACTTTTATCGAAGGTTGATGGAGGGATTTAGCAGGCTTGCAAAACCATTCCATAACTTAAGAAAGAAAGACAAGAAATGGGAATAGAGAGAAATGGAACAGAAAGCATATGATGCAATATAAATGCATCTAACATCGGCACCCATACTGGTTCATTTTGACCCAAACCAAAGCACAATGGTAGAAACAGATGCCTCAAAATATCTGTACTCAGGCATACTATCGCAACAATGTGAAGATAGAAAATGGAGGCCAGAGTCTTACCGATCCAAGTCAATAACCCCCGCAGAGTGCAACTACGACATTGTGAACAGAGAACTATTAGTGATAGTTCAAGCATTAAAGGAAAACAGGAGATATGTTCAGAACAACGACCATCCAGTCTGAGTTCTAACCGACGACAAGAATCTGGTTTCGCTCATAACTATGAAAGAACTGAATGACTGTCAGATAAGGTGGATGGAACACCTCAGCAAATACAACTTCAAAATCGAATACTGACCAGGTAAAGAGAGCGGAAAGCCAGATATGCTCACAAGGATTGCAAGCGACACATCACAAACAAAAGAAGACAAAAAAAAGTGAAACAAAAAACACAAACACTATTACCAAAAGCCTACTTCGAGGCAATGGAGGTTACCTAATTCACATTAACGGAGGAAAGGGAAATTGAGAAGGCAAATGAAAGAGACAAAACAATTCAGGCAATAAGAGAAGCATTGAAGGAAGCAAAAAAGGAGATGAAAAGAATTGCTCTGGGTTTACGCCAATGGGAGGATGGAAACATGTAGTATGACGGAAAGGAATGGATTCTGGAAAAAGAAGAGATAAGGACAGACATCATATGACAACACCACAATATCCGAATAGCAGGACACGGAGGAATGGCTTAAACCTCGGAATTCATCATGAGGTCATTCTACTTGCGAGGACTGCGCGAACATGTCAAATAATATGTCAAAAAATGCGACATATGCCAAAGGATAATAATGGCTAAACACGCACCATATGGATTACTGAAAGCGAACGAAGTTCCTGAATGACCAAGAGAAACAATTACTATGGACTTCATCACGGACCTACCAGCATCAGAAAATTGCGATAGCATCCTGGTTGTAGTGGATTGTCTGACCAAAATGAGTCATTTCATTCCAGTCAGAAAAGATATCAAGACAAGGGATTATGTACAAACATTCTTCCAAGAAGTCTTCCGACTTCATGGCCGTCCAAAGAATATCATTACCGACTGTGGAACACTATTCACCTCAGGACTATGGAAGAAAGTAACTGGAGAAATGGGGATACAAAACAGGCTGAACACAGCATTTCACCTGCAAACAGATGGACAAACAGAACGCGTAAATGCGATACTTGAACAATATTTATGGGCTTACGTCAATTACCAACCAGAAGATTGGTACAAACTTCTAGCAATGGCCAAATTCACAGACAATAATGGAAAACAAGAAAGGGTTGGCACAACACCCTTCTTCGCGAATTACGGACAACATCCACAAAGTCAGACCACATATCATACGATTAATGGTATAATACAGCATAAAAAAGATATGGGAAAACTACACGAGACATTACAATACAACATGAGTCAAGCACAACAATGCCAAAGTAAACAATACTATAAGCACAGAAGACCGGATCCGAACATAGAACCCGGAGATATGGTATAGCTAATATCATGCAATATTCATATGACGCGACCATCAAAGAAATTGGACTACAAGAAAATTGGACAATTTAGAATACTAGAAAGGGTGGGCAGCCGAGCTTATAAACTCAACCTTTCATCCTCAATGTGAATACACAACACATTCCACATCTCACTCCTCGACTTAAACAACAACAACAAGTTTCCCTCACAAACAATTATTCATCCTCCTGTGATCGAACTTGGTAGAGAATAAGAATATGAGCTCAACGAAATAGTCAATTCTTGCTTCTTCCATGGTCATCTCCACTACTGAGCCAAGTGGACGGGATATTTGCCCCAATACTATAATACTCAGTATTTCGTACATAACTTCGAACACACACAAGATGCTATCTCAACCCTCCACCAGCAATACTCAGGCAGGTGTGGCTCAGGTAACGATCATGTTCAATCAAGACAAAGGCAAGCGAAAGGCTCACGTGCCATTGCAAGAACATGAGGGAAGGGGCGATAGCTTCCGCCAAACTACATCGACCAGCCCTGAATACTTATTTATAGGGCCGAGCGACGAAGACCTCAGGAAAAGGGAAAAACAAGTACAGCATAACGCCATGTTATCGACGGTATGCTAAGATGATAGATGTCCCACACACTACGAGGATAAGGAAGGCTTGGGATGGTTCCCGAGAGAATACAAAAAGTTCGGTCCGCGCCCTGACCATGCTCTAAAGTACTGGAAATAGTACTTCAACAACACATGCAAGATGCACCGGATGAAGAAAATCTCTGCGGGATACTATCCGCAGAAGGATGGTACAAAGAAAGAGTTGGAAGAAAAAGATGCCACAGTATGGCAGAGAGATAGGGCCTCGAGAATGAGGCCCAGGAAGGGGGGAGCCTAAAACTCATCGACGGAAACAGAACTGGATGCCAGGAGCCTACACAGGCAAATCAGATGACTCTGGAAAGAACTTGGTCAGGCCGAAGCCACAATTTCTGCAATGGACAAAACGATTGCGGAGCTATGACAGCTGAATTATGTTCATAGGTATATGATTGAGATGGTGAACCTTACCTTGGAAACGGTAAGGATAAGATGGAGGGAAGCAGACAACAAGTTTAATAGGCTTCGGAGGTCTATACACTCAGCAGGATGACACGGGAACTGTTGAAGCTTGGTGGAAGAACCTGATGGGACTCAGGCTTAGGGGGAGAGGAGCTAATGTCATGAATGTGGCTTGTCGAGGAAAAGGTTTTCACGTAACACATGGTTATGAGTCATAGGTATATTATTGTTTCATACATATGACTCATTCAAGTCATATTATTTGTTATGCGTGGGATTTGTGATGCTTTCACACATGGCTCAAATATGAGTCATAAGACATGCACCTGACTGGTATGCCTTGCTAGTGTGCCTTGCGGGTATTCTTTGTGCATATGATTTATGTTTTACACTTGACCCCATTATGAGGTCCTGGGTTTCATGCATATGACCCAGTTGAGTCATATGACTTTTCTATTGTGTTATGATTTGGTTTCGCACATGTGACCATTTTGGGTCACATGGCTACGGGCGGGAAGAATACTATATAAGGAGGCCGATACGGCCGAGCAGGATAGGTTCTGTACGCTTTGTTCTAAGTACTTTTCCTCGTCCTTTCACCCAGTGTCGGAACATGAAGATTCGGTGCCGATCCAATCAGAGCTCTTGATTTCTATCTCACGATAGGCTTCAAGTCTTTAACTTCGATCACCTTTTAGGGGCATCGTTGTTAATCCCTCCCCTATGATTGCTGGAAGTTCTTTCTTCCTTCTACCTATCTTTACGCTTGTTCATTTACGTCGTCTCCTCACGGTCGCAATAGCTAAGCGAGCCTCTGTCCCTACTGCCACGTCCGCTTTACGTTCGTCGGTGGTTCTGTCTCGTGCCGTGGAGATGAACTTCACCCTGGAGGCCGAAGTCTCTCGCCTTCGGCATCACATCTCCGTCCTTTCTTGGCGATTTCATCGCGCTGAGAAGGAGATATCTACCTTGTCGGCTGCCCTGGCCTCTGAACGCGATACTGTTCGCGGTTTGGTCACGATTTTGGCGGCTAAAGCACCTACGGTTATCCCCTCTTCGCCTGTCCCCTCAGTCGCTTCTGCTACTATGGTGGTCTCAGTAGAGGTGGGTGGGCTAGACCCTGAGAATTCTCAGGGTCAAGCGGAGGAGCTCCCTCAGGAGAATGTTGCACCAGCGGTTATCCCTGCCCCTCCTGGAGCTACGGTTGTGGATGGTGGTGTGGGTGGTCCTGTTCCTGATTCGTTAGGATTGGAGGAGGCGCTTGCTCCTAGTGTGGGTAGGGTGGATCCTAGTGTGGTGACACCAGCTACGGTGGTATCACCCCCTTCGCGGGGGCAGGTGCCTGAGTCCTCTGTGGCTGAGCCCGTGGCTGGTGGGGGAAGCGCCTCTAGTGGCATCCCTCCTTTGGTGGTGGGTGGTGATGTGGGTGGCCCGTCCACTCCTGTTGCTAGACCTGCGCCCGGGTGTGGGAAGAGGAAGAGAAACAAGAAGCGCCGGGTCAAGCAAGACCAGACCTCACCTGTGCCACTTGTTCCCGACTCGGAAGGGTCATCGCCTTCGCCGGTTCGCTATCGCTAACCGGCTGCTACAGAGTCTGCGGTGGGTTCGCCGCCCGTGGAGCGGGCTGGGGAGTTAGAGGATGAGTTGAATACTTGGGTGTGTTCGGTAAAGTGCTGGCGGCTTGGGGACTCTCTCGTTCTGGCTGCTTCTGCTGAGGTTTTTGGACTGCGCTGCTGGTGTGGTGCACCCTGGATTCTCTACGACGGTTCGTACCCCCTCAGCTAGGGAGCCCTCGACCTGTAAGTCGGCTTTCCTTTTGGGTTTACGTGATTGGGCTTTTCTGGTGTTTCTTTTGTTTGAGATTGGAGAGAGTGCCTGGTGGTTGGTGGGGATGTCCCGAGATCATTGAGTGGGGGCATTCGGGAGGGTTTCTACTGTGTAGGGGGTTATCGCGGGGTCACATTTAGGTGGCGGTAGTGGAACTTTTGTATTTTGTACGGGTGACTTGGCTGGCGGGCAGGCTGGGCTGAGGAGGACTTTCTTTACCGATGATGGTTTTGTACTTAGTGTTCGTGTTAGGGCATGGCGCGGGCATGTTTGAGGTATGCGGCTGGAGGTTTAGTTAGTTTGTAGTTAGTGGTATCAGGGATGCGACAACCTGGGGGCCTGGCCCTGGGTCTCGTCGTATGCCAGTGTTGGCGGTACGAGTTTAAATAAACTTAGATTGATTTCTAAGTACTTTTTCTACTTATTACTTTAACCAATATAAAATACCTTTACGATCTTTATCTATATTGCAATATTTATCGTTACGCAGAGAAAAAGCTCTTCATAGAGAGGAGTTCGAGAAAGCTTACGATAGATGTTCCCGATAGAAGACAGAGGTCTTGTACTATCGGTAACGTAGGCAGAGGCCCAGTGCTATCATAAGACAAAGAAAGAAGAAGAAGAAGAAAAGATGTATTGTTCTCTGTCGCCAAGAACCAACTATCCGAGGAGGAATCGTTACACTATCCTAACAAAGGAAATACAGAAACACAAACTCATAATGGCCTATAATTCTCCTGATATTCATATCCTTCTCTGCCAGAAGCGCTTTTCCAAAATGTGTAATGAGAATGTCTGCTACAATAAAACATGTGGCAGGAGACGAGTAAAACAGGCAGGAAAAGAGTAAAACAGGTGGAAACAGAAAAACTGCTGGCTCCAGGAATGTAAGTTGAATACACAGAGAAGTGGATTAACAGGCAACAAAAAACCCAATAAATGAGTAAAATAATAAACTAATTAATAGACAAACAGACAGATAAAGAGTCGAGTAGTAGTATTGGGGAATAGATATGCTGGCAGAGAATGAGCAGGGAAATAAACAAACAAATGGATAAACAGACCAGTGGATAGATAATGAGTTGTAGTGTAGATAGCATGCTGAGCATTCTTGGAATATGTCACATATATTGACAACATATACAACAGTTTCTACTACTACCCAAGTTGAGTAGTCGTTAAAGGCATGGCAAGCAGTGATTTTTAACAAATAGCTGCTAGCATCCAGTTGTTCAACAGGTAATGAGTGTTATTGTAGAAGTAATATGCTTGATTACTTAAGTCTTCTTCAAATTAGTGATCATCTCATAGTTGTCTCCAGTTACTTAAGAGAATCCACTTGTATTCTTAAGTGCTCTATCAGCAACTATCATTAACTTTGCCAGTTGTGGTTTTCCCGTAAGGGAGATATATGAGGTCAGAATATAAAGTAGTATTCTTAGAGATATAGGTTAGGAAAAAATGTAGGTAGTTCAATCTATTTTTATTTATACTTGCACCACCAATACTGGCATAAGACAAGTCTAGGGCTGATGGACCTCACAGTTTGGGCACTGCTAGTAAATACTACTAACTATGAATTAACTACACCTCCAGTCATATACTTTAACCATAGCCATACCGAACAAAAAATATAGACAATAAATAACAAACTATTAACAGTAAAGAGAGCCCTTCCTAGAGTGACACCATAGATCCTCTGGTATTAGTCCAATCAAGGCAAGTAGCCAGGACTATAAGACCTCTCTACATAGCAGAAGCTGAGTAAAGTATCAGTCTCTCAGGTTTCCCCATATAAAAACACAATAAAAAATACTATCTCCAGTCTGAATACTAGTCCACACCCCTTTTCTACAATCTATACCCACCCAGCCAAGGCCATTCAATGATCTTGCCGACTGCCTTATAAGTGTAGCATTAACCTATCACCTAATCACAAAGGAAACCTAGGAGTGGCAATAGCCCGTGAAGGTTAGTAAGGACTATCTCTCACTTGTGGTATCTCGTTCTACTAGCCAAATCCATAATCCAGCCTATAGAACCAAATAAACCTGCAATACCCAATCTAACAGCCCAGCCAAATCTATGCCAAGGATTGTATCCCACTATTTAAACAGGTAGCCATCAATACTATTACTTTTTAGCACTCAACAGTATTGAAAATTGCTACTTGCTATGCTAGTGACCACTATTCAACATGTTGTGAGTATGCTCAGCATGGCTCCTAGATGAACTACCCATCTATATGATATTATGTATTTATTTGTTCATTTATTTATTCTCACTTATTCATCAGCATATTCATTTATTTGTTTATTTGATTACCTGTTTGTTTGTTCTCAGCTGCCATATCTGTTCTTCCATAACGTATTCAACAGGGATACCGGATATCACCGAGAAGCCGGATGTCTCACTGCAGGGTACTATGCAACTATTCAACCAATTGTATATTATGAAAACCCGGTATTTTGACTTCAAAAAAGATGAAAATACAGGAAAGAAGCTTAGTAAACCTAACTAGATCAATGATTAGTTTTAAACAGCATGTGGAGAAGGTGAGAGTGAAAACTTATAAAGAAAAGAAGAAAAGAGACAGTAGAGGGAGACGTGTAACAAAAAAGAGAGGTAAAATGCGAAAATTAATGACAAGAATGAAGGTGCATCTCCGGTGGACGGTTAGGAAGCCTACGATTGGGGTTGGCTAACGTATTCAGAGTCGGAGAGCATATCGGATGCTGGGACAGGGTGGGAGCTGGGGTGTTCAAGAGGACTGGTGATTCAAACCCGTCTTCTGACTCAGATGAGGTATTATGAAGCTCAATCACCTCTGAAGTATCCACAATATGAACCCTAGGGGCACTGCGATCTGTAGAAGAGGCTTCAGGGATTGGGGAAGGCATAGGAGAATTTTATTTTATTTTTTTACTGTCAATTTGCCTTTTTCAGATCTTGGGCCTTACGCTCCTCGCGGAGCTGGATAATATCCTCTCCAGTAACGATATATTCTTTAGAAAGTACTCGGCAATCAGCTTTGACTGCCTGCTTGCCCTCATATCCTTTCCTTAGTCTTTGTACCTCAGCTTGTACAATTTCCACTGCTGTAAGTGCACACTCAGTAAGGTCGGTTAGGTGGAGTACAACGGTAAGATAGGATTCATGAGTGCTTGCTGGAGAAGAAGAAACAAATCTTTTTGCTGCTAAGACTTGCTGGCGTACTTGGTGGCAGTTACGGGGTGTAGTAAAAATTGAGGTCGGGCGATCAGGAGTAGTAGTTTTTGTGACCCTTGGTATCTGTACTAGTACTTTATTGGAATTAAAAGGTTCTATACCAGTTGCTCAGAAGGCAGACTGAACAGTCTTTGGCAAGAAAGTAAGAGCACGGGCTTCTTTATAGAAGGTCCAAAATGTTTGCTTTTTAATTCCAGTTCATGCGTTTTCGCATATGTGTATCGGCCGCCTTTCTATAGAAGTGCTAGAGTAGACCAAAAATGCCAAAATCTAAAAGTTAAAGCAGGTGTATTGAGTGCACTGGAAGACAGAGAATATGAATATCCCACTCTAAAGCAAACTGACAGAACTGCCATGTGATGTATGACCCATGCCCATTGAGGATGAGATTTCAGGGATGCTTGGTATTGGTTTTGGGCTCAAAGTGATCACTCAGCCAGGTAACTCCAAGCTCATCATCGGTCCAATCATTTTTACTATAAGCAAACTGAGCCTTTGGATCATCAGTTTTCACATGCCAGCCCATGTAGTAACCTTTGCCTTTATAAACAACAAAGGGTGGAAGGGCAACTCCAAGTGCTGAAACTGTCCTAAAACTGTTAAAATCTCATGGGATCCATCCTGTGCAACATGTGGATTATGTCTTACGGCACGACATATCACTTTTGCTCGAGATGAGAAGCCAAGGATAAATCCTTTCTCATCCATGTTCCAGATATTCTCCAGCAAGAAGTGGTACTTTTGCCGTAGTTTCTGAAGTTTGTTGTAGTAATCATGAAGGATAATCGGGCTATTTGCAAAGACCCTTTGCCGATCGATTTAGGTACTAAATTTTGCTGCAAGCTGTGGATAACGATTTAGGAAGCATGTTATCCAGTTCTTGCTTAGGATGGCTAATTCTGGGTTCCCTTCTTGCTCAGCTCTCTGCTGGGCTAGAACACTGGCCATTTCTCTCAACATATACATTCTTGGTAGAAATCTCCAATCATCAAGCTGCTAGCACCACTTTTCTAAAAACCTTTCCGCCATTAGTGGAAGTTTTTGCTGATCTGAATGAGCCTCTCATTGCTCCCTTGCTCCCTTCCAGCAGTCATTTAGTATGGACACTGCGATACCATACTCCAATGCCAGTATTACCCATAGGGTGCCCTCCTCTCATCTTTGCTGCAATGCAGCCAGAATCCGCACCTCTCATTCATTCTTGGTTAACTTGCTGGGCTTTATTTGTGCCATTGTTGTACAAGAAGATGTTATCAATTGTTTACTTTCTCAGAATACGACTTATAATATTTAAATACGGGGTCACTCAGTTGGCTGACTCATTATTTGAGAGATCTGGCTTCTCGGTGATGTCCAGTTTCCATATGGGATACGTTACCACTATATATCTATTCATTTACTATCTATCTGTTTGTCTAATTATTGCATGTCTCTCATTTCAATCTTCTCCTAATTGTCTATACTTTTATTTGTTTATTGTCCATCCTTTCTTCCATTCTTCCAGGTAGATGTTCTTGTTATTATAACAATACCTTTTCAGATAGTTAGTTCTTGGTGACAAGGAATAATACTTTTTTTCTTCTGATGTATGGTAGCTCTTAGGCCTATGCCTATGTTATTGAGAGTATAAGACTGATGTCTTCTATCTGTAACATATATTGTAAGCTTTTTCTAACTCTACGTTATGTAGAGTTCTGTCATTGTAATAATAATAAAGGTCATAATATTAGTAAAGAGTGTAAAGGTGGTTTATATTCATAAAGATATAAATGATAAGTAGGAAAAGTACTTAGAATTCAATCTAATTTTATTTGAACTAGGACTACTAATACTGGTGTAAGTCGAGCTGCAGGGCTGGGCCTCCAGGTTGCCACAACCCTGATACTAGTAACTATAAACTAACTAAACCTCTGATCCCGTACCTCAAACATGTCCGCATCATGCTTCAATAAGAAGACTAAATACAAAAACCATCTACAGTAAAGAAAATCCTCCTCAGCTCAACCTACCTGCCAGTCAAGTAACCCATACAATATTCAACAGTTTCACAAATGCCACCTGAATGTGACCCAGCAATAACCTCCTCCACAGTAGAGGTCTATCCAAGTATCTCCACTCAATGATGTTAGAACATCCTCAACACCTGCCATAGAAACCCAGTCCAAAATCCTACAACAAAAGAAACACCTAAAACCCAAGTCTGCAGACCTGTAGGAAAGCTGGCATATAGAGTAAGAGCTTCCTAACTGAGATAGTACAAATAGTGGTAGAGTATCCGAGGAGTACCATAGTAGTAGCATAGTCCGAACTCTGTGATAGAAAGTACCTGAGAGATTGAATCCTTCAACCATCGACACTTGGCCTAACATACACTTGTAACATTCTCCACAAACTCCACAGCTCTCTCCACAAGTACAGAGCCCAAATTGGACTCTGTAGTAATGGGTTCGCAAAAGTGACAACTCCTTACAGGTGGGGATAAGTAGCATAGGCGAGGGTTGATCATGCTTGACCCAGCACCTCTGGTTTGTCTTTCTCTTCCTAATACCAAGTACGGGTCTAGAGACAGGAGTGGATGGACTACTCTTGTTGCCACCTACCACTACAGGGAGCATACCACTAGTAGCATTACCCTGACCAGCTACTGGTTCAGCCCCAGAGAACATGGACACCTACCTCCCCAAAGGGGCTGATACTAGCATAGCTGGCGCCGCTACAAGGGAAACTACTCTACTCATTCCAGGAAGATTCACCTCCTTCAGACTCTACAAATTAGTAATCGGACCAGATATACCATTACATGTAACTATTGCTGCAGATTAGGGAGGGATAACCACCGGTACAACATTCCAGCAAGGGTACTCTTCCGGTGGTGCTTGAAATCCCTTAGGGACTAGCCCACTCCCTACATCATAGAGCACCATAATAACTAAAGCAACCAAGGAGGTAGGCAAAGAGGAAATAACAATAGGAGGGTTGGCTGCTCCTATACAGTATGATGAAACCGGGAACTGTATAGTGTTCACGAACTAGAGCAGTTGTTAGGAATACCAGAATCCGATACCTAGGAACCACCCTAAGTAGGGTAACCCCACTTGGAATCAGAATCTCTGGTCTCCAACACCCCTCTCCGGCTCCCTTATGGGGCCCACGCATCATGATATATATCAATCTCAGTTGCATCCTGTGACTACATTACCACAGAATTGAAGGTGGTAGAATAACACCGTATATATCGCCGCCGTCCATTTGGCCAGATCCTGTCCACAGGCTATATGAGAGGGGACCTTCGGCTAGGTCTGGGAAGTGGAACAGAGTGATTCTGTCAACCACTCAGAGAGTTACTGGGCTCCAAAGACATGATAACTTTGGCACGGGCTGTAGGTAACGGGACGATTTCACACAAGGAGATGGTATCAAATGGTAAAGGATCTCTACTAGAGACCAATATATTTACATCTACCAGAAGAGTCTAGAACTTCAAAAGGACACTACCAAAGAAGCCAACGAACTTCACGGACTGTTGCAACTGGGTTTCGGAACACGTCATAGTCATGGGGTGATTCCCAATACTACGATAGTTACTGAAACCTACTAACAAGAGAGCAACCAAGGGTTGCTGACCGAGGGATTAATTACCAATATGGTGGAATAACTTCCTGCGAGTTAATAGGAAGTGCTCCAGAGAAAATCTATCGGTTGGGTATGGAGTTACATAGGATCTGAGTCAGGCGACCTGCGATGGTTGTAATAATGACCACCTTTGCAGATATAGCCATGGATAAAACTGATCATTTTATCAATGGCAAAGACAATTGGAGCCAGCTCAGTTCGACTTAAGAACTAGGCCATAAGTCTAAAGACTCTGCTAATCGGCAAATTACTATTGGGGACAGTACGTTTCCTAAGAAGAAATATTGTAATTACCGAAGAGGGTGCGATGGTTTTCAGGGTCCACAGGTGTTTGCACCTTGGAAGAAAACTCGACGTTGAGAATTACGATTAAAGAAGTACATAGTTGTATGATAGATAGATGTAGTCCGCGAACACTCAGATGTGGAATATAAATATCGTAGTGTCTCCCAAGCTTTAGACATCATCTAGCAACGGAGAAGAGACCTTAACAATATAATATTGTTTTTATGATTCTACCCCACCGTACCTACTTTACTTCGCTCCTAGTAGCCATAAACAAAACGAGCCAAGTCCGAGCCTTCCTAGACAATCTCCGCCTACAAAAACGAATCTCGATTGGCCTAGACAATCTTGAAGTCTATCAAGTTGTCTCTGCCTAACAGCAGTTGACAAGGTAGATAATTCCTTCTCCTTGCGATCAAATTGATGTGCAGAGACAAAGATGAGGTGCCAAAGTCTTTCTCCTTCTGGCTTCAGGGCGAAGATTATTACAATAGCAGGAGACAAAACCCCTGATGAACATAGAGTGGAGGTTGTGGACAGAGTGGAGGCTCGCTCAGCTATTGCGACTGCGAGGAGGTGACTCTGATGAACACCTGTAGAACCAATTACAAGGAAATTGAGGTTTCATGTAAACTTACAGGGAGGAACAACTAGGAAGCCTATAAAAGGTACTCAAAGTTAAAGACTTGAAGCCTATTGTGAGATAGAAATCAAGGGCTCTGATTGGTCAAGGGCAAACCTTCATGTTCCGAGAAGGGTTGAAAGTAAGGACCAGGAAATTACTTAAAATAAAGCTTAAAGAACTCCTCCTCCTTGAGCTCCATCGGCCCCTTATGTAGTTGTTCTTCATGCTTCTGTCATGTGATCTGAAGAGGTCACATGCGAGAAACCAAATCATAATAGACTTGTCATATGATTAAAGTGGTCACATAGGTAAAACCTATGATCTCATAGCAAGGTCACATGGGAAATTAAATCATAAGTGTAAGGCATACTTGTAAGACATACTTGCAGGTGCATGTCCCATGACTCATAATTTGAGTCATGTGTGAAATATAACAAATCATAATATAAATAAGTCATATGACTCAAATGAGTCATATGTGTGAAATCCTTAATGTACCTATGGCTCCTAATCATAAGTCACCTAAAAGCCCTTTCCTTATTAAGCCACCTTTGTGACAGTTATATACTTTAGAAAAGCAGTTTTGGTGGGGAATAATAAGAATGTTAAGGGAGTTGTGGCTATCACCAGTCTGGATTTATATATTTCCTGTGTTAGTCTGAGAAGTAGGATGAGTAGAGGAGGTCAAGGGAGTACAGAAGGTAGAAAGAGCATGGAAGGCTAAGAGAAGTATAAAAGAAAATTGGAGAGCCTTAGGAGAGTTTGATGTTTGTTCTTCATTTTATTATCTTGAGGAGGGTACAGAGGAGATGGGAGATAAGTGTGGGAGATGTTACAGACCATGGTATGAAAATAATTGGAAGAAGGATAGAATAGGTAATTTCAGTCCATTATTTATACTCTTGTTATTTCCTATGAGTTTAGAGTTGAAGAGTTGGAGATTAGCTGAGTTAAGCAAGTAAGTTGATTGAGTCAGTAAGTTGTTAGAGAAAGAGAGAAGTGGAGAGAGAAAATATTTCATACTCCTCTTTGGCTGCCATCTTAGCATTTTGTTTTAGCATAGTAATAGTCTGTAATCACTGATCCTACCTCTCAGTAATGGTTATTATTGATTTACTACTCCAGATAGTGATTATTTTAGTTAAGTAGGCTCCTGCAGCCTGAATCACTTAATTAGAGGTTGTCCAAGCTAACACACTTCCTACCAGTCCTCATAGGAGCCTCACCCTATCTGATTAGCACCAACCAAGTTAGCAGGCCAGATTATAAAATACAGCAGCATTCACCCAGTTAACTCTACAGGCTACAACCCTCCTATAAATCCCAAGATAGCATATAACAAGCGATGGCAGGTGATTATTGTCTAGCCAGATCACAGCACCCCAAGTCCTAGATGCCACAAAGTCAGGAGGGGCCAAACAACCAGTACTGAGAGTCATAACAAGACCAGCTACCCACTAGCAGCCATCACTACCAGTCAGTAAAAAGTTGATAAAACAAGAGAGTAAAAGGTGTCCAAACTCACACCCCAGAGAGGAGGGCCACATAGATAGAAAATGAGACAAATAGAAGGTAGGATCCACTTGCAATGGATGTGACTGCTAACTACTATCTGTAACCATACTAAATTCTGGATGTAATCAAGTATGGTCCCACTACCAATTACCTTACACCACCCTATGCAAATCTAAAAACTCATCCATGTGGGTAAAATGTTCAAAGTTAAAGTCAATACTACTTCAGCGACAAGGAGATACCAGTCTGAACGACCATAAATGTAAGTAGGACTAGGTCCACAGAAACTGTGATAAATGATGCTATAGGATTTCAACTGTAGAAATATGAATTAATAAGGATAGCAGAACGAGCAAGGTTACGACCCTGTCAAGTGATCTGATTGGCATGACATGTTGAGGACAAGATATGGTCATTATGAGATCCTTTGAGATTTTTGTATTATGAGAACTAAGGACTAAATTACAACTCAACTAGAAACATGAGTTGGCCTAAAGAACGATTCAGGTGATTCCCACTAACACCATCAGACTCTCCCAAAATTGAACATAAAACTGGCAAGTAGATAATAGACAGGAAGCCAAAGATATTTTACTAAAAGAGGCCCATAAGCACCCATATTGAACTGCTTCAAGTGTGAGCATCATGAGATTTCAGGCAAGCCAGGAGAGACAAAAACAGGAACAATCTAATTCCTGAACATACAACAATCCCCAAGACTAGGAGACTGAGTGAACTCAAATATCTGTCCAGCATCATGAACTATTGTTAGCATATAGAGGTAGCTGCTTGTTAAATGATGTAAGTAGGAAAGAACATATGTAGATAAATCTAATTTTATTTATACTTGTACCGCCAATACTAGCTTATAAAAAGTTTGAAGCTAGTGAACCACTGAGCAAGTATACCACTGGTAACTGCAACTTACTACAAACCAACTACACTACAGGTCCAGTACCTTAAACATGCCTGCGCCATATCCTACATGAATAATTAACAGTCAGGAAAATCTTCCTCCAAGCAATACCATAAACTCAGTGGTATGGGGCCAACCAAGCCAAGTAGCTAAAGGAGTAAGATCTCCTTGTATAGTCAAAAGCGAGTAGAGTACTACTCTGCTATGTTCTGCATACTAACAATACAAATACAAACACTACTTCTGTATCTGAATACTGGCCAATAACCTTTCACCAGAGAAGAAACCTTCTTATTTGAGGTTACTCAAAGATGTTACTAGTATCTACTCATCACCTGTCATGAATGTGACTTGGCAAGGAAAAGGTTTTCACATGATACATGGTTATGAGTCACATGTATGTTATTGTTTCACACATATGACTCATTCGATTCATATAATTTGCTATATGTGGAATTTGTGATGCTTTCGCACATGGCTCAAATATGAGTCATGGAACGTGTGCCTGATGAGTTTGCCTTGTGAGTGTGCCTTGTGGGTATGCCTTGTACATATGATTTATGTTTTGCACATGACCTTGTTATGAGGTCATGAGTTTCACTCATATGACTCAGTCCAGTCATATGACTTGCCTATTGTGTTATGATTGGTTTATGAGTTTTTACATATGACCTCGCTACCAGGTCATGGGTTTTGAGCATGTAACCACTTTGGCCATATGACTAGTTTGTTATGATTTGGTTTTGCACACGTGACCACTTTGGGTCACATGACTACAGGCGGAAAGAACACTCTATAAGGAGGCCAATGCGGCTGAGGAGGATAGGTTCTTCATGCTTTGTTCTAAGTACTTTTCCTCGTCCTTGCCATCGCTTAGCCCCGAGCAACTCTCTCGCACTCATGTTGGGCCTTGATGCCTTAAATTCTGGGGGAGATATCTGAGTTCGCTCAGTAGTTCCTGGGGTCTTTGGTGTTGAGGTCTGTTAGGTGTTACGTGGCAGATTACCTGTTTGCTTCTCGTTTCGTTACCTGCTGGCTATCTCACGATGCTGGTACTTCGAACTATTCATCACGGTCGCTTATGAGCCCCTTTCAGTAAAATATCTACGGCTTCCTGTCTATCATCTACTCGCAGGTTTCACGTTTGATTGTGGGAATTGAACATTCTATTTGGGGGGATCACCCGTGTTGTTCTTTGGGCCAGCTCATGTCTTTTATTGGGTTTTAACAGAGTCCTTAGTTCTCACGATACAAAACGCCCTTGGGTTAGACTAATGACCATCCCAAGTATCAATGCGTCGTACCAGCCACATCAATCCACTGGCGAGGAGGCCTTGCTGGCCCCCCTCCTCCTCGTTATAACATCTCTCTATGGTCGGGAATCCTACGATATTGTTTAAGACCGTTCCCTTGGAGATTTGTCCTTGTGGCATTTACGGTGGTTCAGTCAGGTGTCTCCTCTCTGCGTTGGTGGAGAAGGCTTTGACCCTGAAAGACTCTGCCCCCTGGTGTGGGTGTCTATGACTACCTGGGGTGGTGTGAGACGATTGGCTACTAGACACTCGTGTTGTTTGTGCGTTAGGTTGGTTCGGTTGTGGTTTGTGATTAGCAGCTTCACCCATTGTAAGTGGGGCCTACCTTCTGTGTGACTGCTTCCGTTTCCCTTGTCCCTCCCTTCTTATCGCGTTAGTTGGGAGTGCCTCTTGCCCAATATTTGGTTTACGCATTCGCCGGACCTGTGGGGCTAGCTTTGGCTGGCTCTGCTTACTCTTTCCTGACTTGGTTGGACATTGGTTCGGCTGGGTTGGACGGTGTGGCTGGTGCCGATGCCTTCAGGTATTGGTACTGCCTTCTTTGTGGCTCTCGGCTGTGGCTGGTAGCCCCCCCTCAGGTGTACGGTATTGAGGGTTGGTGCTCTGTTCGTGTGGCCAAGACCAGTGGCTACCTGATAGGGCTGGGTATACGCTATCCTAAGGCTATTGGATGGTTGTTCTGTCTGAGGGGCTGGGGGGGCTGGATGGCCTCTGTGGCGTCTGGTGTGTGGGGCTTGGAGGGAGCTGATTGGGGGGGGAGAGGCACCTAGGAGCACCGGTCGGGCCTGCATCAGGCAGGACGAGGTCTAATTAAGTGTTTCCAGTCTGACCTGGGCTGTTGGGTGAAGCTTCTGAGTGCTGTAAAGCTCCCCGATGGACTGGTTGGCTGATGGCCACCTGTGCGAATAGTGGATTGTGACCACCTAGTTGGACTTGTTTGGGTCTTGTGTGCTAGGCTTTGTGGGGTTTGTTTGGTTTCTTTGGTTTGGTTTTGGGCATGGCTGGCGCTGGGTTGATTGATGGTCTGGTAATTAGTTCTTGTGTGGGCATAACTCGGGGATGGCAGGTACGAGGCCGTAGACTTAGTTAGCTTAGGATTAGTGGTATACTGGTTAGTGGTATCCCTGTGCCGGTGGGGGCTAGTCATATGCCAGTGTTGGCGGTATGAGATTAAATAAAATTAGATTGAATTCTAAGTACTTTTCCTACTTATTACTTTACCGAATATAAAATACCTTTATAATCTTTATCTTTATTGCAATGTTATCATTACACAAAGAAATGTTCTTCACCAAGAAGAGTTACAGAAAGCTTATGATAGGCGTTCCTGATAGAAGACAAAGGTCTTGTTCTATTGGTAACGTAGGCAGAGGCCTAGTTCTATCATAAGACTAAGGAAAGAAACAGAAGAAAGAAGAGAAGTATCGTTTCCCGTCGCCAAGAACTAACTATCCGAGGAGGCATCATTACATTACCTCTAAATAAAAGAAACCTAGGTAAGGCAACAGACTTTGAGAGTCTGTGCAGCCTATCTCCCACCTACGGTACCTTCCCCCTCTTGTCAAACCTGTAACTCAACTTCTCTACAAGTCTGTCTAAAGACTATCCATATCAGGTCAGACTGCTTTATAGTATTCTGACTTCCCCGATTCTAAAGTACTTTAGCTATTCTATTTCAAATATGTCTACTGGAGTAAAAGCTCCTCAGATCTTAGACATAATAGTAGTGTACTGTCTTGCCAATTGGAAGTCTAACTAATTGTTGAACTTCCTACTAATATGTATGTTATTACTATGTACTCAATGTAGTTCCTTTAACCTCTACTGAGATTTATGTAATTCTACTATATCCTAGTAGTAGACTACGTAGCCTCTGTAGTAAACACTTCTTTCAAGCTTATCCTAATTAGGGCTACTAATAGACAACACTGACAGATATCTGTCAGCTACGCCTGACATACATACAATTTAAGATTGTAATAACTCTTTAATGATAATCACACAATAGTGACATGGGTTGTTGGTTACCTTAATAGTAGTTAACTGGTAAACAGGAAAGAATACCATTGTATCTATACAGGCCTAAGTCATGTTCCTATCAGTATCTCAAGAGAGTATTTTTTAGTCTATTCAACTAGATACAGTAGATCTTAGACTACACCTAGTTGACCTTATCTACTATACTGGTAGTCTAGGTCTGATATACATGATACAAAGTGAGGACCATATCCTCAAGCTACCCTAGTATATGTTATATCTCTTGCAGACAGCTTCTGGTCCACTGGACAGCCAGAGTATATATGTTATTGCCAGGTATATTTACTTGAAGACGGTGTCTAGGCTTATAGCAACTCTTTCAGCTGTAGACTATGGTATTAAGAAATTACAATAGAGCTGGAAAGGGGTATTAGCTACCACACCACCAAGTTACAGCTTGTTCAGAGTTCAAGTAATCGTATAGAAAGAATCTGCACAACTTGAGATAGGAAAACACTGTATAATTTCGCCTGACAAACAATCTAGTAACTTTCCTAAAAGTTTTGTGTAAGAAGTTACTTTCAAGGTCGGATAGTTATACTCTATTCACAGCATACTGTGTGCCACCCACAGTAGTCCCTTGC
>NW_003299130.1:96998-104055 GCF_000151645.1 Tuber melanosporum | reverse complement strand
GGCATATGGAAGCTATGTGCTCGATATGAGCTAGTGCTCTACCCTGTAGGATAATTATCCATTTCTTACAGATACTTAAGTACCTCTGGTAAGGTAGGTTCTTGACTACTAGATATACCTAACCATCTATATCTCTCTTTTTGTAGATTCTAGTTTACCACTATTCCTATTGCAGGTGTCCCTTGATCCTGGTATGGGAATTGATCAGGTCTTCCGTAACAGCTACCATTTTTGAAGATTGTTACATGACTCATCTCCTCTCTTAAATCCATCTAGGGTTAATCCACTGAGGACTTTTATTCATGAAACTTGTTACATTTAGTACTCTATAGTCTCTTAGTTTGAATGAGTATCATTTATGGATATCTCTAATAACTTGAAAGCCAATTCCCTATAGCATCTCGAACTGCTCAGATGAGTTATCTTAATGTCCTGAGCCTATATATGAAACATGATACTTGGCAAAGAAATGAGGGACTATGGGTTTACAATCTCTATAACACCTACTGTCTAATGCTACTGCTACTTTATAGCTGGGTACCTTGTCTATGATATTCAGCTCAAGGATGTCTTATGTTCTTCTAAAGGCTAAACTTTCCCAGCATGATTCTAGAAGATCCATATTAAGTACTGAGTGCATAGACAGGGAAATAGGGAGTTAGAGTTTATATAACCTGGTTCATGTCTAAAATGGGGGCTCCCTCTGAAAAGATGGATCTTGAGGTTGTGACTGCATCAAGATGGATTCTTCTGTACATGCGACTAAATATAATAAATTTCAATGTCTCAATAGTAGAGTTTGAAGAAACAAAATGATAAAACATAATATTGTGAAGTTACAGGTTTACTCAATTAAGTCCTGATCTCGAGAGATAGTTGATTACCAGAGTAGAGGACAACTCGAATATACTTAAATAGATTTCATATCATGCCAGGTGCTCTCTATCACTACTGTGCATTTATGAGTATCCAACTCCCTTGGGCTGTCAAGCCACTCTTTATGGATTGGACCAAAGATTCTCTGTAGTAAACTAAACTACTCTGTGGTTTGATGACATCTACTTGACAAAAGTATTTTAGCTGCTGCATCAACAATGCAATCTTAGATATAAAGAAAGGTTTTCTTATCATGGACATGTTAGTAGCGAGCTGCTATGGCCGAGCTGATGTAATACTAATTATTGAACTCTGTACCCATATATACCTAGTCTTCTACAAGAATCCACAGCACATAAACATTTATCACATTCTACTATATTCCATATGGTTTCAGATGATAGTCACCTAGCTCTCTGGATAGACTCCTTCCGAGGTTGACAACCAATAGGCACTATCTACAGTCCACTGTCCTAAAACCATGTCTCATTATGACCTCAGAGTAGTGTGTCAGAGTTATTAACAATTCTCTACTACTATTACACTTTTGCGGTAATGGACTTCAGTTACCTTGCCTATAGGCCTCTAGTTACCTCACATATTACTTCTATATTCAAAGTAGTATTACTCTGGAAGTTCTAGTCTACTTTGCACTAAACCACCTGAGAACCATTTGCGAGGTTCATCTCTACCCCCTCATATATCCTGCGGACAGCTTCCAGCCTGACAGACTAGGTGAGTTTATACAGTATTATAAGACTGTTTCCAATTGTAGACTTTAACTAGGCTTACAGCTACTCTCTTGACTTGAACCCATGATACTGGGGATATAAAACTGGTCTGGAGGGGGGTGTTAGGAAACAAACTTCCAAATTACATCTTGCTCGGAGCTCAACTGGTTGTGTAGAAGTAATCTGCACAACCTGAGATTCGAACACCCTGTCAAGTCTTGCATGACAAACTATGTAGTACTTTCCCTCAAAGTCCACCATCACAAGCTGCCTTCAAGGTAAGGTAACTTGGCTTCATAGTAGTGTAACCCATGGCCTAAGACCAGGTAACTTTGGTCTCAAGATAGGGTAACTCTAGCCTGACTCACAGTAGAGCAATTCAGAATAACTTCCCAAATTGACTACTTGGGTTACCCTACCCAGTAGGAAAACCACTGCTGCTCACAACTACCTATATACTTCTTAGTATGACATAGTACGTCCAACTGAGATATCTAACTAACAGTACCTCTACTTAGTAGATTCTGGTCAACCATCATCCCTACTGTAGTTTCTTGGTATGGGTATCAGTATAGGTTTGACTGAATTTATTAGTATTCCACAGAGTCTCATTACATTACTCTCCTCTACTATAAGGCTCGACCCCAGCCTCTCTAACGACATCTCTTATTCCTACTACTTGGTTCATCTATTACCCTATTGTCCCTAGGTTTAGAGGAGTCTCTTTTATGAAAATTGCTCAAGCATTGCATGCCAGTTCCTTCTATTATCTCAAACGGCTCCCATCAGTTTTCATCAGAATCCATAGCTTTCCAATGATATAAAGTACTCGAAAAATGAATACGGACACTTCTACTTCATGCTGCCATGCTACTGGATGTCTAACACTCTCGAGATAACATAACTCCGCTCATTCTCCATGATGTCAGAGATGGGGACATCCTTTACTCTTCTCCTAGCCTGATTTTCAAGATAAGATTCCAACAATCCAGTGGGATATACTGGATGGATTAACCAATGCACAGGCAACTGCAGTTCATATGCCCCAGTACTCACATGTCTCTTTACTACAAACCAGCCAAACATTCTGTGGTCTAGTTTTTCTATAAGCCGCTTGATATAGATATTTTTGCAATTCAGCATTATCCCATCCGCCTTAATAGCTCTGGCTTGTTCAATATCTTCTAATATGGTATTCTTCGGAGATGGTAGTCTTTTCTGGTCATGTTATATCCTTTGCCTTTCTTGCACATTCTGTAATGTTTCTCATATGTCTTGCTATATTGCTTCTGAATCCTTGACTAACAGTTCAGTAATCTGATGAATTCCATTGTTATTAGGAACAATTCCAGACCAGTTCGTCATTGTAGTGAATTTATAGTTAATCTCACAATGTGATACCCTAGTGGACTCTGAAGTGGATATATTATAGGGATATTTGACTAAGGGTAGTAATGATCTACAGTCATCCTGCTAGTAGGTACAATATTCTTGTAGATATTGTTTCAAGAGCTGATTCACCCTCTATATCTGACTATCGGTTTCTGGATAGAATACAGTCGAGATATTGTGTTTTACCTCTAGCAGTCCTATTAAGCTAACTGAAAACTTTGAAATGAACTGACTATCTCAGTTGGAGATAATTGATTCTGGTAGTCCACCCAGTCCCTAGATCTCTTTGAGAAATATAAAAGCTAGTTCCAGGATTAGTACCTCCGTAGCAAGGGGAATGAAATGTGTGATTTTTGTAAACCTATCAACAATGACCCAGATTTTTGTAAATCCCTCAGATTCTGGTAATGCTACAATGAAATCTATTGATATTGTATTCCATGGCCTCATAGAAACATTTATAGCTTCTAAGTGCTAAATCTTCTTATATCTTACTGTCTTTACCCTTTGACAGATATCGTAGGACTGAAGTACCTCTTCGATATATGTTTCCATCTTTGACTGGTAGAAGTTAGCTTTAATCTTGCCAATAGTCTTAAATGTTCAGAGGTGTCCAGCTAGACTGGAGTTATATTCTGCCTGCACAATTGTTTCTTTTAGCACTTGATCTTCTAGTTTGTACCAACAGTTCTTATACAATAGGAAGTCCTTCTTGATTGTCAATTAGGGTCCACCTTTTTGTCTTCTTGAATGACAGATTAGTAAATACTTTGATAAGTATTGCCTTTAGCGGTAGTGACCTTCATCTCATCCAGCATTCCTGATTTTAACCTGAATCCTTAGCACAGTTGAAAGAACTGTAGTCACAAGATGTCTTGCTCCAGACTATCCAAATGCAGTCCAGGATAGAAAAACATCTGTTCCTGACCCAATTTTGCAGAATCACTTTCACCTTAAAGGCGGTAGTATACCGGCCTCAATAATACATCAGCCATTCTATTAAGGCGTCTCTCATAGTAGCCAACCTTAAAATTAAATGGTTGAAGGAATTCTGCCAAGCAATACTGCCTGTAATTCAGTATCTTAGTACTATGAAAGTACCCTAAATTCTGATGATCAGTATAAATAGTTATCTGATAAGATACTGAATATAAGAGTTAATCCTATTGATTAAATGCAGTAATAATTACAGACATCTCTTTATCATGCACAGTATAATTTATCTCTGCTGGCGAGAATTTCCTGCTATGATAGGCTACTAGATACCATCTATTATCTTCACATAATTCTGATAGTATGACTCCTAATGCAAAATCACTAGTGTCAGTTTCCCATTTGATTAACTATTCAGAATTAAAATGCGCTAGAATGTGCCTTGCAATAAACATTTCTTTAAGGTAATTAAAGGCTTCATTGTACTTTGTACCCCATTCCCATTTGGCATCCATCTTTGTCAAGATGGCCAATGGCTTTGTTATCTTCTTAAAGCCTTCAATAAACTAACAATAGAAGTTTGCAAAACCCATAAAGCTGTATACATCAACAACAGATTTTGGTGGTATCTAAACTTCAATTAACTTTATCTTCTCTGTGGTTATTATGATATTACTGTCGGATATACCATATCCTAGAAATTTCTCTTTTATTTGATGAAATGTAGATTTCTTAATGCTCATGCAAATCCTTGCATTATGTAGTCTTTTCATAACCCTTCCAATCAGAAAGACAAATTCTTCTATAGTCTCAGAGTATATTAGGAGATAATATATATTGGCAATAACTCCGTAGTTTAGCAGAGCTTGGAAAACATTGGCTATCATACTCTGGAACATAGACAGAGCGTTGCACAGCCCAAATGGTATTATCATATACCTATACAATCCATATCGATAGCAAAATGCTGTCTTCTATTCTTCTTCCGCTATTCAATGGAGATAGTAGTCATTCTTCAAGTCCAACTTAGTCAAGGCTGTAGCTTTTCAAGTTGATCCTGCAGCTTATTTATCAATGGTAAAGGATATTTACTCTTTATTGTAATCTTCTTCAGCTCTCTATAATCAATACATACTCTCAATAAACTATCAGATTTGGGTACAAAGAGGATTGGGGCTGCGGTAGGGGAATTAGATCTTCTTATTGTTCCCGTTGCCAGTATCTCATTGAAACACTTTCTTAAACTCTTGAGATTATTCTCAGACAATAAGTTTATCGGACGAAAAGTACGAGTTGTCTTCAGCATGAAGTCAATCTTATAATCGTACACTGAGTGCTTTAGTAATACATCTATTCTTTGCTGGCTTAATATATCACTATAGTTCTTCTATTCAGTAAGAAGACTAAGAGAAATATCTTTACTTCTCAGGTAAACTGGGCATATCCAAGAAGATATACTTGACTTAGTCCTCTGCTAATAATTCTTCTTCAATTATAAACACTAACCATCTCTGTCCTACTAGGAGCTGGGCCTTATACAAAACTTATCTCCAAGTGAGACTCCTAAATTCCTAATCTATATGAGGATTATTTTCATAATGCTATATTATAGGAAGATAACCATCAATCTTCTTATTAGACATATCTCCTAGTTCAAATTGCATGTCATTGACATGATCACCAAGACTCATCTTCAGGATTTTACTATAGTGAAGTCCTAAGTTGGGACTATCATTCCCACTAGAATCCTTAATAGGAGCTGTAACCTTCCTCCAGATACAAGGAACCTTGGTCTTCTTTGCCTATTGAGTGCCTAGCACTACGCTTGTAGCGCCACTAACTAATAACAATAAAGCCTCAGTAGTACTTCTCGTTACACCAAAGTGTTGTTCTAGCCTAACACGAACTCAGATAAACTTAATATATTTGAGGGCCTGAAAGCCTCACCTTCTTATTTGACTTTTCTTTTGTAAACATGATAATGGAAGTCTCTTGCCTTTCAATACAAGAGTGGCTATAACAGGTCAAAGATATTAGGATTTCAAATCACAGTATATTAATAGCTAGGGTGTTTACTATCACACCAGTATGATGTCGGGTACTTAACCCTCCTCTGGTAAACTTAATAACAAAATTCAATTACTCTAATCAAGACCAGCCTGAATTGAAAAATGAATTAAATAGAACAAATAAAAGAAAACAAACTACTTCCAATGCAAAGAAAATGTTCTATCGAAGTAAGAAAACAACATATTCCCATGTCAATAAATAGGAATACAAAAGAGAAATAAATCAAGACAATACCAAAAGAGAATCCCATGCTTGCCTTAAAATGCTCCACAGGCCTCATTCCTTTCCAAACCTCTACAGCCCAGATCATCTAAGAGGCCTTATCAGTCTATATCAACTGCAGGATTTCTCAGGCTCTGCTTACTCTTGGATTCCTCAACATAACTTCCTGAAGTTATCTTAGTGTCTTGTTATTCCATCTACTGTAAAGGGGCTTACCTATTCCTCAACATCCATCTCAACCTCCATGATCTCTGGAGACAATCTTCGGACTTTAAGCAACTTCTTGGAAGGTGGTACTTTGATATGACAAACTTGGTTTGTCGATACTTTATTGACTTTATCACCTTCAGCCTCTTGATTCTTGGTTATTAACTTAACCTCTTTGGCTGAATTAACAACTAGGTCAGCAGAGAAACCTTTCTACCAAAAATACCGTGGCTTTCTGCATTATATGCACTGAAATTCATTTTTTCACTTAACGATAGGTGTACGTAGGATATTCTTATGAGCTTTAGCTTGCTCAGAATTCTTTTGCTTCAGAAATGTAGCAGCAGAAGATAAGAAGCACTTAGAGCTGGTCTTACCCGAACCCTTTTTCTTCTATTTCTGTTATTTCCTTGAGGTTGATAATATCTTCTCCTTACTCTTGCCCTGAGTCTTACTCTGGCTATTGGTAACTGTCTTACCAACATTGATATAGTTTTCAAGGATGTAGCCTGTCTTCTACAGAAGGTCTTGACATTCGGACTTATCTGTGGGATGGGGTATCTCCTAAGCTTTGACATTCTGTAATTGAGATTACAAGCCATACGGCAGACATCCCCTCGCATTTG
>NW_003299130.1:92593-96758 GCF_000151645.1 Tuber melanosporum | reverse complement strand
TATTAAAGGCTTTTTCACCTATGCACGATCCGGAATCTGCAGTCTCACCTACTCACTTATAGTGCAGTCCCAATCAACTTGCCTACCCAAACCTGTCATTAATAGTTTTATGAATTATTTCCAGGTACAAAACTCACAGTTTCGATCAAATTATTTATACACCTAGTGAGCATCATACTCACTGATATACCTGTGTAGGTCCATGTACTAGAATTTGGCTATACTTTGGAGAACCGGGAAAACCAAGCTGATTTTGTCTATATCTTCTGAGACCAATTCTGAGAAGTACTCGAACTTGATTTCCACATCACGAATGAACTGCTGTATGTTGGTGGTATCTCCCTTGAACCAGGTTACATCAACTAATTTCTCAGGCTTTTTAGGCTTATTCTTATGAGAGACTATATTACCACTAAACTTAACAGCCCCTGGTGCCCTACTCTGTGATAACAAAGCCTGTAATAACCTGTGGACCCATTGGTCATACCTTCTCTGCTTCTTCTCAGTCCAGGTTGGCTTTCACCTTCTTAGGAATTCTGCAAAATTCACTATAGAGTCAGCACCTCAGTCATCCCTGCTACTGCAGTAACTGGAATCATACAGGTCTCCACAAGTGCCAACATATCTGCCCAGCGAGAGTTGATCTCCACTACCACTAATATTTTCACCATGATCTTTAGAGTATCTATTTTACCTGTTAAAGGAGTCCTTACATTCCTGTTATCTATTCACTTGGGAAACTACCCCTGGAGGAAACAATGATATTGGAGGTGGATCAGGTAAAGAAGGTACCGCCGAAAAATTAAGAGTTACTTCATACCTACCCTGAACAAACTGCTAGAATTCCAGACATCTTTCTAGCAGTACTGCAGGTCCCACATGCAATTGTGAACCACAATAAGCACATTTGGGCTTTTTCATCTTCGAGCTTGATTCCTTAGACTTCAGGTACAACTCACTCAAAAGACTGTTAGGACAGAGATATGCATGTGTATACCTTGAAAGGTGAGGCCCTCCTACAACTGTAAAATCAGAGTAACAGAAAGTTGTAACCCCAGGTGAGAAAGCTATTCAGACCTGTTCGTCTCCTAGTGTGTTGCATTCCCTTCCCTGCCTTCTTTGCCTAAGCTCTTTAAAGAAAGTATTTACATCAGTATATTTCCTAGGTGCACTAGGTGTAGTAGGCATCAGAGGAAGAGGAGCATATTCAATAATAAGAGGAGGATACTCTGGTCTTGGCAGGGGCATATTCACTGCCACTTGGTAAGGGCAGTCTGGTACAGGCATATTCACAGACAGTATAGCATAGCTGTAATATCTGGAAAGTCTATGAGATTCTTTGCCAGTGGTGATGGTAGAGGAGAAACATTAGACTTCTCCACCTTACGACTACAACTCTGCAGAGGAGTCCTTGTAGCTGAACTAGTAGTTTAACAATTTTTCTGTCAAGATAAAGAAGCAAGTACTTCTTCAAGCCAGGTGTGGAGGTGGAAGAATGTGAAGAGATTAGAGCTTGTAGTTATTGACCCGCAATCTTATTACCTAATTCAGTCAAGTATACCTGGTATTGAGAGTTGGTCAACATAGCGGTTAAGATCTCTGTACAGTGGGCTACAGGGTTCTTCTCTATAGGAGGTATCGCAGTCATAATTGTATTCTTGTCTTAATCGATCAGGTAGGTGGTACAGGCAGCTTCTTCCAACATCAATATGAGTTAATCTAGCACTCTGGTGTTACAGATCTGCCATATTAACATCCCGTATTGTATATGCATCCACTCTGTAGCCACTATAGCTATCTCCATCCTAACTTTAGTCTGCACTTTCTCATTCTAATATTGTATCCGTTTTTGAGCTTTTTTCATCTGTTTTATAACTCCAAGAAGAATATATGGTTCCATGACTGCCTTAGTAATTTCTGCAAGACTAAAACCTTGCCCTGACCTTTCTGATGCTACTGGAATCTCAGCTTCAGCTGGGTAAATTATTCAAATGAGACGGCAGAGTCTTGGACAACAATTGCCTCACAATCATTGGGGGGATTAATGCTGCTAGCTTCAAGGACAAGGTCTGTAGGTACCTAGCTAAGGCCATAGGCAGTGACAAATAGTTCATGTAGTAAGCGCCATTGGTAGGCATTTGCCACAGTGGACTTGAAGTGACCAGCTTAGTTCGACATGGTAATTTCCACCCAATGCTTCTGGTACCAGACCAGTAACTTATACTCAAACTTTATCAATTCAAGGTGGTCAATACCAGTAATTCTCCAGAGTAGAGACAGTTAATGGAGGTTTTCACTTAATGATATACTGTGATGGGGGCGCTCTTCAGGAAGATGGATCTCCAGGTTGTGCTTGCTCTGAGATGAATTCTTCAGTGAATGTGAATAAATATAATAAATTTCAATGTCTCAACGGCAGAGTTTGAAGAAACCAAACTGTAAAACTTAATATCGTTAAGCCACAGCTTGACTCAATTACGTCCTGATCTCAAGAGGTAGTTGATTGCCAGAGTAGAGGAGAACTCACTAATACTTAACTAGATTTCATATACTGCCAGTTGATTTGCATCACTACTCTGTATTCATGAGCATCCAACTCACTTGGACTGTCCAGCCAACCTCTACGGATTGGATCAAAGATCCTCTTTAGCTTACTAGACTACTTTTTGGTTTGTTAATATCTTCCTGACAGAAGTCATTTAGCTGCTATATCTACAATGCAACAAGTGGAATAAAAACTCTTCTTACAGTAGACATGTCAATGGCGAGCTATGATGCTTGAGCAGATGCAATACCAACTATACAACTCTCCACCCATATGTACTTAGTTTTCTAAATGCATCTACCGCCTCTGAACATCTATCCAGTTCTACTCTATTCTCTCTCATTCTAGATGATTGCCATGTAGCTCCTCGGATAGACCCCTTCAGTCATTGACAACTAATAGGCACTGCCCACAGTCAACCCTCTTAGAAGCAGGTCTCCTCATGACCTCAGACTAGTATCTCAGAGCCTTTAATGATTCTCTAATACTATTACACTTTCAGGGCTACAGGCTTTAGTTACCTTATCTATACACCTCTGGTAACCTCACATACTACTTCTAACTTCAAAGCGGTATTACTCTATCGGGTCTGGTTCATTTTACATGAAACTACCAGAGGACTATTCTCCAGGTTCACACCTACCCCCTCATATATCCTGTAGACAGCCTCCAGTCGGAGAGACAGCATGAGTCTATATAGTATTACAGTAGTGTCTCCACTTATAGACTATTACTAGGCTTTCAGCAACTCTCCCAGCTATAGTCCATGATCCTAGAGACTTATAACGGAGAGGAAGGGGGATGCTAGCCACTATACCTCGATGTTAAACCTTGTTCAGAGCTCAAATGGTTGTGCAGAAGTGATTTGCACAACCTGAGATTTAAACACCTTATATAGTCTTGCGTGACAAGCAATCTAGTAACTTCTCCTGAAGACTTTTGTAACAAGTTACTTTCAATGTAGGGTAACTTGACTCTACAGCAGGGTAACTCATGAGCCAAGACAGGGTAACTCTGGTCCGAAGGTAGGGTGGTTCTACATGGACTCACTGTCAAGAAACTCAGGATAACTTCCTAAATTCACTACTTGGATTACCCTACCCAGTAGGGTAACCACTGCTCCTGACTACTATCTATTTACTTCTTAGTATGGCATAGCACCTCTAGCTGAGGTACCTAACCAACTGTACCTCTGCGTAGTGTACTCTGGTCTACCACCATTCCTATTGTAGTAGTCTCTTGACACTGGTATTGGCATAGGTTTGGCTTACTGTAATTGTACTTCCTGGAGTCTCATTTCACTGTCTTCTACTTCACTATAAAGAGATCAAACATCTGATAATCTAGTTTCTCTATTGTTTGTTTTGTTTAAATGTTTTCTTCTATTCCACGTTATTCAGTTGCCCATTTTTACTCTTCTTTACTCAACCTCTTCTAAGTTAACTTATTCTAGAGAGGTATTCTTCTCTGATCATGCCAATTCCATTTCTTTTCTTATATCCATGGCGGTATTTCTCGGATATCTTGCCAGGTTACCTCCCAACCTTTTACGGATGGCTCGGTATTTCCAGGAACCACTTGGCTATCGGGTACCACTCCGGACCAATTTTTCCTCCTTTC
>NW_003299130.1:89483-91699 GCF_000151645.1 Tuber melanosporum | reverse complement strand
GATAAATAATTCTAGCATCTAAGGATGGTATAAAGTCTGCCCAACAATGATGCCCACAGTTCGGTGTCTTTGTACCGTTAATGTACTCTAAATTCTTATAGTTGGTATATATAGTTACCTGATCAGCTACTTAGTGCAGCAGATATTTTCATTCCTTAAAAGCAGTAACTATTGCCGACAATTGCTTATTGTAAACATCATAGTGGATCTCTACAGGATAGAAATTTCTAATATGATAGGCTACTGTATTCTATTTGCTATCCTTATACAATTGGTAAAAAATGGCATCTAATGTGAAATTACTTATATTGATTCCTAATTTAGTAGACTTTTCTGGATTAAAGTGAGCTAGAATGAGGTCTACTATAAACATTTCTTTTAGGTAATTGAAAGCATCTTAATGCCGGAGATCCTATTCCAACTAGGTATTCTTTACTGACAGATTGGTTATTGGTATTGCTATTTTATTATCGTCCTCACTAAAACTTTTAAAATTTGCAAAATCTCAGAAGCTTTGGACATATGTAACAGTCTTAGATAGTAACAAGACTTTAATTGTATCTACCTATTCTATAGTTATCAGAATACAATGTCCGAAAATACAGTATTGTACAAATTCCACTTCTTGGTAATTGATTGTAGACTTTTTGATGCCAATACAAAGCTTTGCCTTTTGTAGCTGTTCTGTCACTCTGTTGACTAGAGAGACATATTTATCTATGGTCTCTGAATAACTAAGGAGGTCATCCAGGTAGGCGATAACTTTTTCATTTGAGATATTATAAAACAATATGATTGATGATATTCAGAAAAGTAGATGTAGTGGTACAATCTCTAATTTGGCATTATAATATACTCATACCATCCGTAGCAATAGTGAAATATGATCTTCCATTCTTCTTCCTTTCTTATTTGGAGAAGGCAGTAATCTTTCTTCAAATCTAATTTAGTACAGGTTGTCACTTTCCCTAGCCTATTTCTCAGCTAATGCATCAATAGTAATGAGTATTTATACTTTACTACAATCTGTTTAATCTTCAAGAATTGATTAATAATCTTATTGTACTATCTGGTTTAGGCACAAAGTGGATTAGAGCTATAAGGAGAGAATCGGATCATCTGATTCCTCAACTCATTAACATCCTATTAAGATAATACTGGAGTGCTTTGAGTTCACGTTCAGAAAATGGATATATAGAACTCAATAGTGGAACTGTATCTAGGTATAGATTGATCTTATCATCATATTTTGAGTGCTGTGGTAGCTCTCCTGTCCATTATTGACTAAAGATATCTCTGTAGTTATTAATGTCAGGTACAATATATACAGATATATCCTTGTAATTTATATCTGTGAACTTAATATAGCAGATTAGGAACACAGATGTAATGGAGGCTCTCATTAAGAAGATAGATCCCAAGGTTGCAACTATACCAAGGTCTTCTTTCTGAGGTAGGAATAAAAACAGATCAACATTAGAGTTGATAACATAAAACAGTAAATCTTAATATTGTTAAGCCATAGGTTTACTCAATTATATCCTAATCTCAAGAGGTAGTTGATTGCCAGAATAGAGGAGAACTTACAAGTACTTAGGTAGACTTTATATACTACCAGGTGCTTGCCATTACTACTCATTGACCTTTTCCACTACACTTTCTGTGATTGAAATTTATTTCCTATTGGTGAAGACCTCAATACCACAAAACCTGTTACCATGTTTAGCGTCTGGTCACTCATGTATATTGTGGATTGGGAGCTCACATTTCATCCCCCAGTCGCAATGGAACACTTATCTTACCTTTTTTCTTAAGGCCTAACCTCTTGAGATCCTTCTTCCTTCCTCCCAGCATCTCAGGTTGTTGGTTTTCATTTTGTCCCCACTTTTACTTTAGCATCGCTTAGTATCAGCATAGTTGGGTTTGTATATTTTCCCATCAACAAATTGCTGGGAATATAGGTTGTAGTATGCAATTACAATGGATTCCTGTTAGGAATACCGGGATGAGATACCTAGGAGTCATTCTAAGTAGAGTAACCTCACTCGGAATCAGAATCTCTGGTTTCAAACAACCCCCTCTGGCCCCCTGATTGGGCCCGCATGTCATCATACATATCAATCTCAGTTGCGTCATGTGACTACAAGTGCTACAAATTTGAAGGTGTCAGAATACCACCATATATATCACCACAGTCCGTCCGACCGGATCCTATT
>NW_003299130.1:43458-88874 GCF_000151645.1 Tuber melanosporum | reverse complement strand
CTTACAAGTTATAATCAGAGGTACATAGTAGTATGATAAATAGATGTAGTCCAAAAACACTCAGATACAGAATATAAATATTGAAGTGCCTCCTAAGCTTTAGACATCATCAAGTAATGGAGAAGAGATCTTAACAATATAATATTGTTTTATGATTCTACCTTACTTTACCAAATTTACTTCTCTCCCAGTCATTATAAATGAAACGAGTGAACTCGAGACTTCCGAGACAATCTCCATCTACAGAAACGAATTTTGATTGGCCTAGACAATTCTGAAGTCTATCAGATTGTCTCTGCCTAACTATTCCTCCTGATTCACTTTGGAGTTGCTTTAGTCTTCTCAATAGGCCATAGTCGATTTTGCCACCCTGGTTCTCCTTTACCCTCTCCAGGTAGTAATAACCTATGTACTAAGTAATGCTAGTTCAGACAGAACCAGAAATTACATGAGAGAAGTAGTAAACCACCTGAAGGCATTGGGGATACAAGGACCCTGCTTAGTTAAAATACAAATTAGTTTCTGATAGTAGTTTAGGCATTTTGGTCTAATCCTCCTCTCTTCAATATTCAGCTTAATCAGCTAGTAGCCTACTACTACCACAGTTTTCACCTCGAGCTGGCACTAATACAACTGCCAAATACCATCATCCTGTCTTAACTGGCACTCTACTGCTAGCTGGTATCCTACTGCCCTTCCTCTCTCTCCATGAGACATTATACCCTTCATTACAACCTATTTTAGATAATAACCTAGCTTGTTTAGTAGTGATATGTACTTGCCACCTTATCTTGGAGCGAATTTTCTTTATTCATTCAGACCTCCCCTCACACCAGCTCTCTTACTATATGTCCATGAATGTCTTTATTCAACTTTGTACTCAGTGGCAGCTATTGGATTTCTGGTGCTACATAAACTCAGTCACTTAGGCCATATTGCTTTAGACAGAGGTCTTCAGGTTATGGAGTTTTCTTTGTTTGTGGGTATTTGTTGTATATATGTTAAGGAGTGTCACCTGTTAGGGCTGAGGACCTCCATAATGAGACATCACCAAGTGTGATTACATTTAGCCAAACCTATACCTATACCAGTAGCAAGAAGCTACTGCGGTAGGAATGGTAGTAGACCAGAGTCTACCGAGTGGAGGTACTATTGGTTAGGTACCTTAGTCAGACATGCTATACTATACTAAAAGGTATACAGGTACTAGTGAGGTGCTCTGAGTACCCTACTCAGTAGGGTAACCCAAGTAGTCAATTTGGAAGATACCATGAATTGTTCAACTGTGAGTCCTAATAGAGTTACACTACCTTCAGACCATAGTTATCCAGCTCTGGTCCCTGAGGCTATCTGCTATGGGGACATGTTACCCTACCTTAGAAGCAACCTGTTATGCAGGACTTTGGACAAAGTTACTAGATTGTTTGTCACATGATACTACATAGAGTGTTTGACTTTCTGGTTCTAAAGATCTCTCCTGTACAACCAGTTGAACTCTTAATAAGCGGTAACTTAGAGGTGTATTGGCTAACACCCCCCTCTCACCAAGTTATAAGTCCATAGTATCATGCACTACAGCCTGAGCGTTACTGTAGACTAGTCAAAGTCTACTAGTAGAGGCACTCCTGTAATATAGTATATGCTCATACCATTCTGTCGACAGGAAGCTGTCCGCAGGATATATGGGAGGGTAGAGGGAACCTAAAGAATAGACTCCAGGCAACCTTGTACGAAATGGACGAGATCTGATGGAGTAATACCAGTATGATGTTAGAAATTGTATGTGAAGATAATGGAGGCCGGTAGGTGAGGTAAACAAAGCCCATTGCCCCGAAAGAGTAATAATAATATTAGCGAATTGTTAAGAGCTCTAAGACACTAGTCTGAGATCCTGCTGAGACCAAATTTGTAGATAGTTGATTTTGAGTAATGTGTATTGGTAGTTAACCTCCGAAATAGTCTATAGGGAGAGCTACAAGGCCATCATCAGGAAGGATATAGAATAGAGTGGAACCAAATAGATATTTAGTGTCCACGAATACTTGTAGAAAACTAAGCATATATGTTTAGAGAGTTCCATAGTTGGTATCGCATCTACTTGAGCATGGTAGTACACCACTCATAAGGCCGTATTAAGAAGAGCTTTTACTTCTGTACTTATATTGTTAATGTAGCTGCCAGAACAGTTCTGTCAGGTGGATATTAGTGAACTATAGAATAGTCTAATCCACTAGGGAGAATCTTTAGTCCAACCTATAGATGTTAGCTAGGTAGACAAAGGAAGTTGGGTGCCATCTAACGCAGAGTAGTGATGGGAAGCAACTGGCAGCATATGAAATCTACTTAAGTATAGCTAAGTTCTCATCTTCTGTAGGAATTAGCTAGCGTCTAAGATTAGGACTTAATTGAGCAAAGCTGTGGCTTAATGATATTAAGTATTACAGTTTTGTTTCTTTAATTTCTACTTCTCAGACTTTGAAATTTTATTATATTTATTTCCAGATGAATTCTTCTCGGTCCAATCAAAACTATAGCATTAATCTTTTCAGAATGAGCCCCCTTTACTATTTCCTTGGTTTTGGTTACTTAGGTGTAGTTTTCTGGTGGTTTACACAACTGGTTACTACGCGTGGAAGTCCTTTCTACCTACTTGCCTGGGTGATAAGATTTTTCTTCTCATTGCTAGGACCCAGACAGGGGTGGTGGTTTTGGACTACATAGCAATAGCTAACATTACCCACATACCTTTGAATATAAATAAATATAGATTGATATTTATATATATATATAAATAGAAAGAAAAACTTGTGATTACTACTGACTCTCCATGTCCTGGATTTACTTTGTTTTTTAAAAATGTCCACTTTCGGCTACACCAAAACCCTGACTTTTAGGATAACAACTATCGCAACATATAAGTTTTTGCTGTTCACTGAGGCTGCATCTTTAATAGATCATATTCCCATCCAGTTGTACAACCTCCAGCTATTAGTCAGACCCCGGGGGTAGCCTGATCAGCATACACAATGTCCTCTTCATTGGGTAGTGCCCAGAGCGGTACAAGTACTAGTACCACTACAGCTCTAGTACAACCACCTTCTCATCTACACGCTACAAGTCAGCAGCCTCCCTTGACTCCCGCCTTTATGACACCCACCAATACTATGCGACCACTCAGAGGTCTCTACAACTTGACCCAACTCTCGAGCTTCTCTCAGACAATTCTGAGTTCCGGAACATTTCTTTTGAGAAACAAGTTCTTATTTCAATTCTCTGCTTCATACTTTACAACTTGCCAGTGGTAAATAAAAGGCTTACTAAACTGGATATTGCTGACTGTTGGGTAGAGACAACTTGATAGACTTCAGAATTGTCTAGGCCAACTAAGATTTGTTTCTATAAATAGAGATTGTCTAGGAAGGATCGAATTATACTCAATTTGTTTATAACTACCAAGAGCAAATTAAAGTAGGTAAAGTAGAATAGAATCCTAAGAACAACATTATATTGTTAATGTCATTTCTCTATTACTTGATATTGTCTAAAAGATTGGGAGGTACTTCTATATTTATATTCCACATCTGCTTATTTGCAGACTATATATGTCTATTATACAACAATGTTCCTCTGATTATAACTCACAGCATAGGATATTCTTCAAAGGTGTGAATACCAGGAGACCTTGAAAATCACCATACCTGCTTCTGTAATTACAATATTACTAACTAGGAACTCTACTATTCCCAATAGTAATTATCTGATGGTCAGAGTCTTTAGACCTATGACGTGGTTCTCCAGTTGAACTAAGATGGCCCCAATTATCTTTGTCATTGATATGATGATAAGTTTCATCTACAGGTTATATTTGCAGAGGTAGTCATAATTACAACCTTCCTAGGTCACCTGACTTCAAACTCCGATAATTTTATATCCAAACCAATGATATCTGCTGGATGACTTCCTACTAATTTACAAAAACTATACTACCAAATTGGCAGATAATCCTTTCAGTGGGCAACCCTTTACTGCACTGGGTAACCCTGTTTCAAATACTAGTTTATTATGTGGAGCCATTACCGCAACTATAACACATTCTAAAACTCAGTTGTAATAGTCCATGAAGTCCATTGGCTTTCGTGGTAGTATTTCTCAGAGTTCTTGACTCTTCTGGTTATCACATGATATGTGCAAATGTATTGGTTTCCAGTTGAGATCCTTTAACATTCGTTACAATATCTTTGTACGAACATATCCTGTTACCTGTACTCTATTCCAATGATGTCACATTATTGAAGCCTAAAAACATTCTACAGTGCCTTATCAGAAGAGTTCGTGATCGTCTTACTAAGCAACCTCACCAAAAATGCCACCTCACCAAATGCCCGCTCGCTGATTGTATGACTGTATGATACCTGCTCCATACAATATTGCACACCACGATACAGTGATTTTCTATTCAAATAATTCTTTAATTTGAATTTCCTTCAAATTTCCAATGGTTAACTGATTCAGATATAAATCAAAGCCAAAAAAGTGTAATCCAAAGACTGCTCGAAGTGAAATGACCAATGTGGAAAAAGGCAGGATTATCAGATTTTTCCACTGCTTCCGGAATATTGCTCTGGTTGCTCAAATTATTGGCCCGCCATGGTCAACTATTAAAAGCTTTCTCACTCACTCATGTGAGCGTTTGTCCTTGAATAATATTCCTTGTCCTGGTCGCACACCTGTTTTGAGCCAGTGATAGCATTGCACAATCATCCGGGCTGCCAAATCTAACCAGAAAATGACCAGATCAGATTTCAGGGATAAATATCCGCCAGGTATTTCTCTTTCTACTAGTTGGTACCCATCTGAGCCTGAGTGATAGAACATGATTCTCTAACAAATTTATAGTGGATAGAGTACTCAGAGATGCCAATATTAAGAAATGGCTAGCCAAGTCAAGACCCAAGCTCAAAGCTGTCCATATAGCTAAGAGACTAAGATGGGCTACTGCTCATAGGAATTGGACAGCTGAGGATATTGAGAGAGTCATCTGGAGTGATGAGTGCAGTGTGGAGAAATCCAGGGATCCAAGGCAGCAATGAGTTTTTAGAGAACAAAACCTTGGGAGCAGTGGTTTGCAAACTGTATTTACCCAAAGGAACAGGATTAGGGTATTTCACTTATGGTATGGGGGTGCCTTTGGGGTAAGAGAAAAGCTCCTTTGGTTCCTATTACCCAAAATATCAACAAGACCAGGTATGTTAGACTATTAAGAAGACACCTTTTTCCTGTAATTCATCAAATGATTTCCTTTGGTATGCAACTTGAAGATATTCTTTTTCAGCAGGATAATGCTCTTGTTCATAAGGCATATAGTGTTATGGATTGGCTTGAGAGAAATTGTATTCAGGTTGAGTAACACCCCCCATATTCCCCTGATTTAAATCCTATCGAGCATGTATTGGTTGAGCTTAAAAAGCGATTACACCAGCAATATTCAAGAATTGGAGATACCCCAAGAGGAAAAGAAGCTGTTAAGAAGAGGCTTGCACAAGTATTACCTTTGGTTCGGGAGAAAATTCATGAGGAGTTTTTTGAAAAGTTGTGGAAATAAATGCCTGGTAGAGTAGCTGCAGTATTGGAAGCAAGTGGAGGTTATACAAAGTATTAGCTAGCCTTATTTATTATTATTTTACTCTAAAATATATGTAGCAGATAATTGATCATTAACTATTGATCATTGAGAGGTGGTAGTTAAGAGTTGATTGTACATTTGCATTGTGCCAGCGCTGTTGACAACCCCACCCCACGGTCTCATGGTGCAACTGCAATTAAACATGTCTCAGATCATGAACACTTCTGACGAGGCACTGTAAGCAGTTGGCGGATTTACTCTGTTCTACTTCCTCAACCTAGGAGAGGGTCTCCTCTAATATATCCTGTGAACAGAATTTGGTTGGAATGACAGCCACGACATATACAGTATTAATCTGACACCTTCAACTCTGTGGCCATATAGTCATAAGAAGCAACTTAAGATAAATATGTATGATAATGTGCAGGTTCTATAAGAGGCCTGAAGGGGGGTATTAGAGACTAGAGATTCTGATTCTGAGTAGGGTTAATCTACTTAGGGTAGTTCCTAGGTATTGGATCCCAGTATTCCTAGTAGAGACTCCTCTATCTCACCAACATCACTGGCTGGTCTTGAATCCAGGATTAAGGTCATTACCGGAATAGTGATGGCTCACTCTACTGCCCACTCAGCTATTGTCACTACATCCCTACGTCAAAATGCCCTTTTGTCATGGAGCTCATTTCTGCTCCTCATAGAGAGGAAGCTCACCATCCTCCTCAATCATTTCATAATCTGAAGCCCAATAGGTCCCACCTAGACCAAGTTACTAATATCTAGTACAGTCGTCCTTCTTGATTTACAGATTATTTCCATAACCTTTTCGAGTATATATCCGGGAGGGAAGGGGTGTACAAGGGTTGCGAATTTGTGCTAACCTCTGCTAAACCTACCCATCCTATGCAGGACTTCTTCTCTACCAATACAGATACCTAGACAGCCAGGTGTTTCTCTCATGGTCCCTGGTCGAGGAAGAAAGGCAAGAATGCTGCCTTGCTTGTCCAAGTCATAGCATCCACTCAGCATGTAGTGCTTAAGTGGCACACACCCCTACTTTTTGCTGACTAATAGTTCTTCACTCCTCACCCTTCAATCCTCCTACATGAGTTTGCTGCCAGCATAGCTGCAACCGTTCCTGATATCACCGCCTCCATAGTGTAACAGGTTAACTGCTAACATCCCCTAACATTCATCCTAAAAATGTTGTTCTCAAGTTATGTGGAAGCCAAAGATTGACTGTAACCAAGCTGTAGGCCTGAAACTCCAAAAAACTACGAGACCTAGAGTGGAGGGATTAGAGTACTAGCCAAATGAATAGAGGTAGTAGGCTATGAGCCAATGCAATCGGGATTAGAAAAGAGTAAGAGTACCTGGGGCTCTAGAGTGTACCAGACCTTAGAAACAGAACCGATACCATATTACCGCATCTCTCTCTTAGTTACTTATTCTCCAAGAGATATCTCAACTTAACGGAACAGATCCCACCCATAGTAAGGAGGCAAAAGAGTCAGGGGAGGAAGGTGACCGCTGCTTGAATTAGATGACTAATAGGGCATGTTCAAGTCTTACAATAAGATTGTCCAAAAAGTTACTAGCTGATGTGGTCCTCTATGGTGATAGTACAAGTGTGAAGAATATTATCCATTATTGCCAGTGCTGACCGGAAGAGAAGAAAGGAAGCTCCCTATACTAAATTTAAATAAGGGCCTTAAGTAAGACAGGACTTCTGAGCAAGGCCCAGATAACTCCTGCTTTAAGTGGACAAGAGATGAGTGAGGTAGAGGTTTGTGAGGCTGGAGTACAGACAATTGTACCCTGAGTTATAAACCATCAAGGAGGCAGAGAGAAGCAAGGATTACCCAAGATACTTGAGTGTCGTAATGCGAAACTAGGTGGGAGGAAAATAGGGACAACGAAGCATGTCTACTTATAAGGCCTCTTTTTTATTATTATTATCATATTATAAGTTGTTAAAGTACAGGAAAACTACATCCAGTACTAGCTATGAGGTAAACAAGATCATATTCTCCCAGGAATAAGAGAAAGCATGTACTTCCAAGATCCTAATATATGTGTCCAACAGTACACACTCTAAGGATGATCAACACAGGTTCCCTGTCTACATATCTCATAATTTGAACACAATAGAGTTTGACCTAAAAGTTAATGACATGTTTAAGAAGATTCCTCACCCAAAAGAAAAATCCATTCCACCAACTATATGTAGCAAAGAGAAAGGAAATCAAAAACTCTAGGCAGGAAAGTATAAGGAAAAACTCTATCTGTAAAATACAAAAATTACAAGGAAAAGTAACTACTGCCAACTGAAAAGCCAAACTGCTAAATATAAAACTGGCCTTGAAGTGGACGCATGGCAAAATGCTAGCCAGCTGACCTCTTCCAATCAGATAAGCTACAGAGGTAGTGCAATACCTTGACCTACCAGCCAAGAACAAGAGGGCATCTAGGTAAGGCTCGAGGAGTAGAAGTCTGCCTGAAGTGATGTTGTTCAGCAGTAAGGTACCTGCTAAAGAGCAACGACTGACAGGCAGTAGGCTAAAGCTCCAGCACAGCACATGGAAAAGCGAGGTGGCATATAGTACCAGCTAAAACGAGGAAGAACAGCAGGGTGGAAGTCAGTGTAAGTGAGGTAAGTAGGTAGAGGGTGTACCAGAGGCTATACAGCAAGGCCGACTGTAAAAACTAAACCATGTATGTATTATCATGTTTTTCCATCCTCCCTTGTTCTCTGAGAAATGGCGTTACTTCTTGGAAGAGATTCTACTAGTAGTAAGGAAGAGGAAGGCAAAGGGGAGGAGGGTGACTGTAACTTGAACCAAGCGACTTGAAGAGTAAGGTCAAATCTCACGACAAGATAGACCCTAAAGTTACTAGCTAAGGTATTTTCCAATACAGAGCATGCAAGTAAGGAGCAAGTTGTCTACCACTACCTACGTAGACTAGAATCGAAGGATTACGCTAACCATACCTAAGCTAAGTGAGCCCCTCAAGCAAGACAGAACTACTAGCTGAGGCCCAGATAACTCTCCTATCAAGTATACAAGAGGCAGGTGAGGCAAGGGTAGAAGAAGATAGAGAACAGAAAACCTTACCCCAAGGCAGAAACCATTGAGGGGGCAGAGGAGAGAGTGGATGGCCCATAATAGTTAACTGTAGTGTTGTCAAACTATGTAGGAGAAAAATATGAGCAGCAAAGCATGTCTATTCATGAGATTCCCAGACCTGCCTTATATAGACAATTTACCCTCTCCTAACCCTGATCTGACTCATACCTTTACATCTCTCTATCCTACAACTCACAAGAATGAGTCATCTAAGATCCATCAGCTAACTTCTATGAGTCAACTGTGCAACATACTTAAGCCTATCATGAATTTCATAAAAGGTTATGTGTACGATATACATTATATGCATCAAGCTTCTGACTCATACTTGTAAGTTATAAGCAAAAGTCATTATATCATATGACTTACAACTGTGAGTCATCACAACACATCAAACAGTAAATAACTATGATCTCATTAGGCATATGAGAGTTTACAGACTCCTCAGTAGTTTAACTGTATACAGACCCTCATTTATCTGAGTTGTTAATACCTCTCTCTGGCCTCATTGTCAATCTCACATATACTTAGCAGTTTTAGAATTCTAATTATGGGCTGAAAGTAACAGGATCTTTTTATCACCATAATCTTCAGCTACTCCTACAGTGCTCCAGAGGCCATAGTTGATAGTTCAGACACCAATACCTATTTGAAGTCCACTGTACATTGGTTAGTCCTTGAAATTGGTTTCCTCTAAAGGTCATCCTCCTAGAGGCAAGGTAGATAGAGAGAAGGCCACTCAGTCTCAAGAGACTTAATAGGCAGTAGTTATAACATATTAGCATAATGTCTATTAAGGCTGCATTGTGTATATTATATTCTTAACAAATAAGTTGTCCATCATGTGAATTCAGAAAAACCTGCGGAAGTGATAGTCAATTAGATTGGAAGTTTCAAGATGATATCTATTCAACTATATAAATCAAAGACCTTACTTGGAAGATAAAGGCATACCCTCCAATGAAAAAGATTTCATTCGTAAGAGTACAAAGTAGTATAAAAAAATTCTGAGTCAAACAGTATTTGTACTTATTAAGACCAAGGACAATGGTGTACAGCCTAAGAAGAGGTACTTAATTAAATAGTAGTTAGAACCAGTCAGCGAATAAACAGACTCCAGAAATAAATATTAAATTACCTCTCAAGCTTTACAGACATCATCAAGCAACAGAGATAAGATATTAATAATATAATATTGTTCTATCCAGGAATCTTGATTATGATATTTTTACTGTTTTCTTAAGCAAGTTCTGCATAGTTATAAACATAAAAAATATTACTATACCTTCCTAGACAATCTCCGTCTATACTAAAAATTCTGGCCTAAGTCTTCTCAATACCTATTAGAGTTAGCTTACACCAACCAGACCTACAGTTATGATGTAACCGGTACAGGTACTCAGTTCTTAGTTTTGCTTTATGTTATGTTTTAAGTATCATTTGATACTTAGTTTTGTTTTGTGTTATGTTTTAAGTATCGCTTTGATACTTGATTTGTTTTAAGTATTATTTGATACTTAGTTTTGTTTTGTGTTATGTTTTAAGTATTGCTTTGATACTTGATTTGTTTTAAGTATCGTTTGATACTTAGTTTTGTTTTATGTTTTGTTTTAAGTATCGCTTTGATACTTTATTAGTTTTACCAAAGTGTATCAATTGATATCTTTGATTAGTTTCGTTCATGCCTGACATTAACAGATTTGTATATTTAAAGATCGCCTGTTTCTATGATAGAAAAGGCAGACTTCGATAGACAGTATTTTAATATACTTGGTTGAACGGTTACTTCTTTGTACCTCAGTACACTATCAAAGCCTTCTTTAGTTCTCAGCTCTCGCCTCCTCTCTGGAAGAGCATGCCACCTGCCAACTATTGTATCTATTACCGATAATGTGATCAGCACCTTGCAAACACGTTACATATGAGTTATGTGAAAACCTTATTCCTCCCCTTGTTACAATCCTGATTTATAAAAATAATACTTAAAATATGAGATAGAAAAGAAAAGTCAGTAGCAGGTTTAAAATATTCAGATTTTAGTTGAGATTCTATGACTAGAACTAATGATTCCTATTAATGATCTAGTAAGAAATCTAAGTCCAGAGGACTTTAAAGGTCTTCAACCACTTCTAGATTCATGACAATCTCTACTAAAACTTGAATCAAATACAATGAGTACTAGACGAAGTCGTGAGTTGGAAATTACAACTTGGCTTAGCTATATTCAAAAAGGTAACAATAAAATATAGTAAAGTCAAGTACTAGTCGAAGATAATTGTGAAGACCTGAAAAGTGAATCTGATTCTACTTTTCTATTTTTATGTACATTCTCTGACTCCATTGTAAGAAATAGTGACTTTGTAAAATTCCATTAGAACAATATTATAACTTATACAAAACTAGTAATATCTGGTGAATGGCTAATATTATATATGCTTAGCTTAAAAAAACAAAAACAAAGCTAATACATCATATGTGCTTTTACTAGTGCTAAGGTTGTAACTAGCTACTATAACAGGTTTGTAGTAAAGCATAACTTTGTGACACGGTATAGTACTATTTTATAGTGCAATATGAGACTTCTGTTTAAGAATATAATATTTGAAGAATATAGTACAAATTTTTTTTTAATTTTTTTGACTTTATTCAGCCTTACTTGTTGTTTAATACTAGCAATAAGCCCTCATTTTATAGGTTTGTATTCTTGGTCTTCCTTTAATATTAGTCTTAATCTTACTCAGAAAAGGCTTATATTCAACTTCATTTTCTACAGACTATTCTTGATCAGATTAATACCCTTACCAACAATTTCTAAATCAAGTGTACCTAAGATCAAAGTGCAACTATGATGCTATTACAGTAATATTCATATTGTTTGTAGGCAAGAAGGAATGGAATTTAATTACTATCTATATATGGTGCATGATATTTACATACAATTCCATACTGTAGATTTGAAGAATAATTTGTAGTATCATACTGGTGGCATGAGTGAATTGGCTAGGAAGCTTATCATATATAAATATGATAGGTCCAAGAATAGATAAATCTACAAGAATAAATTAACAGTAAAGATCTCAAATGCCATACAGTTTATGTAAAATATTCCTTACATGCTACAGTACTCTCAGATGCCACAGAAAATTCATTATGTAAGTTTTTTTCTATATAAGAAGTTTTTATTACTATTATAGTTTTTTCCAAAGCTGACAAGAATTGTCAAAGAAAGAAAGCAAATTCCAAGTATGAAATCATGATGAATTAATACTATAATGTTTAAAACAGTAAACAGTTATTAATAATTAGATGTAAAGTTATAACCAAGTAGTAGAGTTACTTATAATATATCCAATCTTATCCTGCTATATGTTTAGTATTTTGCTTTAAGAATACTGATTTATCTAGAAGAATACACTAGTAATTTGCAATTAACTACCTGTGATGTTACTACTCATGGACTTTAAAAACTCAGGTGTGCTTGTTTCTTGTCTAGTAGTATGGCCTTCTTGTAATTAGGTGCTCAACACTATATACAATTAATATAATTGAATGGACAGGATTTTGTTTACACTTTTTTCTTGTTGCTGTTTTTTCAATATCTCTTATTTTCCATTATATTTGCTTCAGATTTTTATGTTTTATTTTATAAATTTTGTAAAAGCATTATAACAATTATAGAAGTGTATAATATTACATATAAAAAAACTTACATAATCAATTTTCTGTGGCATCAGAGGGTACTATAGCATTGGAGGAATAATTCACATAACTCATGTAACATCGAGACCTTTTCCAATATATTAAACAATAATGATATATTGAATTTGAATACTATCATAATTATAAATGTGATAGTGAACTTAAATATTATCATATTAAATTGAACCGAATAATGCTGTGCCACAAACTTGTGTTTCACTACAAATCTGTTGTGGCACAAAGTTGCAGTGAGCAACAAATTTGCATTGAGCCACAACCTTGGTACGAGTATCTCACACTTTGTTTTCCCGACTATGAGCGAAGCAAAGAGGAGGGTAACCAGCCATTAAAAACAGGGGGGGGGGCTTGTAGTACTCGAATGGGGTTGAGAACGAGTTTATCAGATCACACACCTTTGGCTCGGAAACCGGTCTAAAAGAAAAAAAATTTACCGCTTCTGCTACATTTCGCTTCCCCCCGCTATCCGCCGACCCCATCAGTCCGATCAAGTACCGGTATGGTATAATTGTCATGGGGAATCTACGGACCGGTTCTTTGACAGGGGATGCACTTCGGCGCACGTTACTACTGCCGAAGGCAACAATGCCAATTTGGCCGAACAAGAGTTCTTCAAAGGAGGAGCTGTTGAGGAAGTGCTCAGATGAGCTATACGAGTGGCAGGTATGATATGAAGTTCTGGCATTAGGGAACCGAGACTAAAGTCCATTTGTTGACAAATCTGGTTTCTATTGTCCAGAGAGCCAATTTACCGAAGCAGAATTTGTTTGTCCTGCATGATGGACCCCCATATGCGAATGGCACTTTGCACTTGGGTCTTGCGTCTCTTTCAATTAGGACTACCGGTATGACATTTGCTGACAGGGTAGGGAAATATAGGGCATGCACTCAATAAGATTCTCAAAGACATTGTTGGGCGTTTCCAAGTTCTTTCCGGCCGTCATCTATCTTACATCCCCGGTTGGGATTGTCATGGACTCCCAATAGAGCTCAAGGCTTTACAATCCCACACAGAATCCCTAGTAGCAGGGAGTGAGGGCAAAGCCAAGGCTGCCCAAACTGCTGCTGCGTCGGCTGCTGCCGCCGAGAAGGGGAAAGCCATGGATGCAGCTGAGATTAGGTCTCTAGCACGGGAACTCGCAGAGAAGACTATCACCGAACAAATGGCTGAATTTCGATCATGGGGAGTGATGGGTGATTGGGATAATCATTGGAGAACTATGGATAAGGACTACGAAATATCACAGCTGCGAGTGTTCAAAGAGATGCTCAAGAGGGGCTTACTATATAGACGCTTTAAGCCCGTCTTTTGGAGTCCCAGTTCGGGAACTGCACTCGCTGAAGCGGAACTGGAATACAACGAGAAGCATGTTAGCAGGGCCGCTTTTGTGGCGTTTCCCATACGGCCCACTGCATCGCCGGGGCTTGGAACACGGCTTGACGGGATTTCCGTACGGGCTGCTGTCTGGACAACTACACCTTGGACTATCCCTGCAAATAAGGCTATCGCTATCAACGCGGAAATAGAATACTGTGTTGTGGATACTGAGAACCACGGGAAGTTACTCGTTGCATCTGGGCGAGTTGGAGAGCTTGGAAAAGGCATAAACGAGCAACCAAAGGTTATAATAGACGGTATTCTAGGCCAGAATCTTGTTGGGGCGCAATATTTACATCCCCTGCTTCGAGAGGATGCTCAACTCCAGCCAATACTGCCTGGGGACTTTGTCACGGCTGATTCCGGTACTGGACTTGTTCACTGCGCTCCTGGTCACGGAATGGACGACTATCTCCTTTGTCGGAAGCATGATATAGAGCCGTTTTCACCTGTGGATAATGATGGACGGTTTACTGAAGATGCACTGCCTGGATATGGTCTTGAGGGGATGGAAGTTCTTTTTGGTGGCACCAAAAAGATCTTGCAGATTCTCATGGAATCGAAAGCTCTTCTGGCACTACAGCCACGGTTCACGCATAAATATCCTTACGATTGGCGGACAAAGCGTCCTGTAATCGTCCGGGCAACAGCACAGTGGTTTGCGGACGTTGATGTTATTAAAGATGTTTGTGTCGACTCACTTAAAAATGTCGTGTTTGTTCCGTCTTCTGGTAGATCGAGGTTGACATCTTATGTCAACAGCCGTTCGGAATGGTGTATTTCCCGTCAAAGGGCCTGGGGAGTCCCTATTCCCGTGCTCTATGATATCGATACCAATGAACCATTACTGACTGGGGAAAGCGTTGAACATATCATTGGCATATTAGAAGAGAAGGGCACTGATGCTTGGTGGGGGAGTGGAGTTCCGGAAGAAGCATGGGTACCAGAACCAATCAGAATGACAGGAAAGAGATACGCTCGAGGCAAGGAAACCATGGACGTCTGGTTCGATAGCGGCACAAGTTGGGCTATACTTAGAAGTCGCATCGGACAGCGGGAGGGCAAGCCTTTGGCTGATCTTTACCTCGAGGGGTCTGACCAGCACCGCGGCTGGTTTCAGTCATCGTTACTCACTTCGGTAGCTACCACTACAGGTCTCAGTGCTGCTAAAACACCTTTTGCAATGGTTGTCACACATGGCTTCTGTTTGGATGAAAAGGGGAAGAAGATGTCAAAGTCTCTAGGCAACACTATGGCTCCTGTGGACGTCATCCAGCCGAAGGGTAAGAGCATCGGTGGTATAGATGCTCTGAGGTTATGGGTGGCCAGCTGTGATTATACTAAGGATGTAAGTATTGGAAGCACAATCCTTGACGGCGTAAACGAAAACTTGAGAAAGTTAAGGGTTACCTTGAGGTTTCTGTTGGGAAATTTGGAAGATTGGGATGGGAAGGAGGTGGATTACTTTGATTTGACGAAGGTATCTGGGCATGCGCATTCCGATTAGTAATATATCAAACGTGGGCTGATGGGGCCTCCAGACAGATAAATACGCGCTAGCACAGTTGTATCAGGTTAATAGAGCCATTGCAGAGACGTACAAGAACATGCACTTCAATAGAGGTTTTTAAAATGCGTATTTGTTGCTGTTCCTAAGCTGACGCTGGAATAGTCATTCAAATAATCATGTCATATACCAACACGGATCTCTCCGCATTCTACCTAGATGTCACAAAGGATTCTATGTATTCTGATCCAAAGGACTCTCAAAGACGCCGTGGAATACAGACCGTCATATACCATGTAAGCATTCAATAATCATTAACCTATCCTAACCTTATAGGAAATGGCTAATGCTGCTGATCAGATTCTCCGAAACTACCTTTCCATACTTACACCCATTGTCCCATTACTGACCCAAGAAGTCTGGTCACACGCTACATCGTTTGTGACAAAGGGCGCCACCGGCCCAGCGCAATTGGGATGGTATAAACCAGTCGAGACATGGAACGACGAGAACTTGATTGAAGAGTTCAAGCACATCAATGCGATTCACTCCTTAGTTAAACGAGGTATTGAAAAGGCTAGGGTCGAGCAGTAAGTCCATAGAACCTCTGCGCTTGGTCGGACACTAAGCGGCGAATCAAACAGAGGTGTTAAGGTCAACTTAGAGGCCTCGGCAGTATTGGTTACTTCAGAGGGGTCGAAGGCGAGGAAGCTTCTGGAGAAATATGGCGAGCATATCATACCTGGCAGTCCGTTCGCGAAATCATAGCTAACAGAGCGCAGCCAACGAGCTCCCCCATATATTCATCGTTTCGGCCGTCTCGCTCGGGGAGGCAATTCCAACAAGCCCAACGTGGAAGCACGCAGAAAGGACAAACCTCCTAGGTGACGACTGCACAGTCGTAGTCCAGCGCGCCTTGGGGAATAAATGCCCTCGTTGTTGGGTCTACACTTCTGAGAACCCAGATGAAATATGTGATAGGTGCGAAAATACTATAACCTCTCTTGCGAAAAAGTATTGCGGATCTCTTCCCGCTTAAGATGCTAGTATGTTGGCTTGGGGGGGGGGGGTTGCTTTTTGTAGGGTATTGGTATTCCACCAGTGGTGGTGTAGAAATGAAACGTGACCCGACTCCAACTTGATAACCGTGCCAAAGTTCCTGCCGAAATTGTGTGACTCGAGCGGTTCACAATTTCACAGCACATCTATGACGTGCCCAACAACTCGATCCCACATTAAGCTCAATGCCAGATTTGTTTTTCAACTGCAACATGGCTACAATGACTGAATGTTATGTTGAGATTGAGGGTCAGATCCAGCTTGCTCGCCAGATGTTAATAGAAAGTGACAGGCCAAACATGGTTGTAACTGCTCAAGAATGTGGCATTCCCAAGACTCGAGTAGTATGTGCAAGATGAGAAGAATAATCAACAGTCTGAATAAGGTCCAGTGAACAGAATACTCAATAGTGATGAGAAAATTAGTGTTTGTCGCTATTATACCAGTTTGATAAGATTGGAATATATGTACAGCTTTTAATGATTGTCAATTATACTAATTTAGGCCCTGTTCGGCACGCCAAAAATACCATGGTATTTCCATTTTTATGGAATTTGTTTCATGGTATTTTTTAAAATGAATTGGCAGGGTGTTTGGCATGATACAAATACCATGTTTTTTTTATAATTGGCTATTTTGTGATATGCAAGAAAGGGTATAGGGTAAAATGAAACAAAATAAAGAATATATTATGTATTGACAAAATTAACTGAGATTCAACAATCAGTAGCAACCCACCCCTCTTCATCACCCTGTACTCTCAATGGTACCTATAAAAATTGCTCTAAGTCAACCAAGAAGAAACCATTCTACTCAATTCTTTTTTTCAATAAACTCTACCTCCTATTCTTGGCAGTCATGTTAAAAAACCTATTCCCTCCACATATCTCTCAGAGTTTATCAGGAAGAGGATTCTCAGGTTATACGAGCCTCAGATGAGATATCAGCAAATTTCCTACTACCTTAATATCCCTTACACTACTGTCAGAGAAACAATTGCAAAGGGACATTAAGAGGACAAGGAGAATAAGGGTAGAGGAAGACATCCTAAAACTACCAAATGACAGGATGATACTATGGTGGAGGAAGCTTTTAAAAATTGCCATATTACAGTGCCTTGTCAGAAGAGTTTGTGATCTGAGACATGTTTAATTGTGGCTGCACCATGAGATAGTGGGGTGGGGTTGTCAACAGCGCTCTCATGAGTGTATGATCAATCCTCAATTACTACATCTCAACGATCAACCATTAATAATCAATTATCTGCTATGTATATTTTAGAGTAAAATAATCATAAATATGGCTAACTAATAGTTTGTATAACCTCCTCTTGCTTCCAATACTGCAGCCACTCTACCAGGCATTGATTTCCACAACTTTTCAAAAACTACTCCGGAATTGTCTCTCAAACTAAAGATAATACTTGTGCAAGCCTCTTCTTAACAGATTTTTTTCCTCCCGGGGTATCTCCAATCCTTGGATACTGCTGGTGTAATCACTTTTTAAGCTCAGCTCATACATGTTTAATAGGATTTAAATCAGGGGAGTATGGGGGGTGTTCTACTAATTTAATAGAATTCCTTTTAAACCATTCCATAATACTACAAGCCTTGTGAACAGGAGCATTGTCTTGCTGAAAAAGAATATCTTCAAGTTGCATACCAAAGGAAATTATTTGATGAATTACAGGAAAAAGATGTTATCTTAAGAGTCCAACATACCTGGTCTTGTTGATATTTTGGATAATAGTAACCAAAGGATCTTTTCTCTTACCCCAAAAGCACCCCCATACCATAAGCGAAATACCCTTATCCATTTTCTTTAGGTGAATACAGTCTGCAAGCCACTGCTCTCCAGGTTCTCTGAAAACCTACTACTGCCTAGGATTCCTGTATTTCTCCACACTGCATTCATCACTACAGATGACTCTTTCAAAATCCTCAGCTATCCAATTCCTGTAAGCTGTTGTCCATCTTAGTCTCTTAGCTATATGGACAGCTTTGAGCTTGGGTCTTGACTTGGCTAGCCATTTCTTAATATTGGCATCTCTGAGTACTCCAAGAAGCATATATTTATTAGAGAATTATATTCAAGCACTCAGGCTCAGATGGGTACTAAACAGTATAAAGAGAAATACCTCATACATATTTATCCATAAAATCTGATCTGGTCATTTTCCGGTTGGATTTGGCAGCTCGGAGGATGGTCCAATTTTGTTACTGGCTGAGAACAGGTGTGCAACCAGGACAAGGAATATTTTCCAAGGACAGACTCTCACATGTGCAAGTGAGGAAGCTTTTAATAGTTGACCATGACTGGCCAATAATTTGAGCAACTAGAGCGATATTCCAGAGGCAGTAGAAAAATCTAATGATCATGCCTTTTTTTCACATTAGTCATTTCAGTTCAAGTGGTCTCTGGGTTTTGCTGTTTTAGCTTTGATTTATATCTGGATTGGTTAATCATTGGAAATTCAGAGGAAATGAAAATTAAAGAATTGTTTGAATAGAGGATTATGGTAGCATGGTGTAAATATTATATGGGGTACGTATCATATGGTTGCGCGATCAGCGAGCTAGTATTTGGCGAGGTGGCATTTGGCAAGTTGGCATTATGGTGAGGTTGCTTAGTAAGATTATTATGAACACTTCTCACAAGGCACTGTACCTATTCTGACATTGTTGAGCAAGTTGCTCCCAATATTTCTAGTAGGACAGTACGGAGAAAATCTGAAAAAAAGCATTTTAGAAAGTAGAGAGCACAAGAGAGAGTTGATTTGGATGAGGATCTAGCTCAAGAGAGGTTGAAATAGGCATTAGCTTAGAGGCATTGGACAAAGGAGATGTGGAGAAGGAAGGCAACATGGGGTGATGAGGTAGCTGTGAAAAGAGGAGGAAAAAAGAGGAGAAAATGGGTTTTCAGATACCCATATGAGAAATGAAAAAAAGATTGTGTTGAACCTAATGCTAGGACAGGGGAGAGAGGGATTAGCCAGATAATGACTAGTTGTTTTTATAGTCAAACTCATGGTCTTTTTTTGCCAGTTTTTCCTGATCCTTCTAATGCTAGGGGTAGAGTTAGAGGGAGGTCAATTATTGATGTTTATGATCATTATTACGTTCTAGGAATATGGGAGAATATCAGAGAAAAGGCTGGAGAAGAAGAGGTATTTTTTATCATTGACAATGCTAAGACTCACTTGCCTTTCAGGAAATGGCTCCAAGGGCAGAGAATTACACTGATGGAAATTCCTGCCTATTCACTAGATCTCAATTCAATTGAAAATATTAGGTCTCTGGTAAAAGATAGGCTTCACAAGCACTACCTTGAGCTATATCTTATGAACGGTAATATCAACGTGGTCAAGAAGGCAATAGTAGAGGCCATTACTCATTGTTGAACACTTCTTGACCTAAAGGTTTTTGATACTTTAGCTGGATTAATGGTGGATAGAATAGAGGCAATTATTAAGGCTGATGAATAGTATAAGAAATATTAATTTCTATTATGTATTTACATCTTTTAAATTTTTTTTTTTGGTTTCTACGATAGTGGATTGGTGGGTAAGTGTGGTTGTCATCACCGATGATTTTCCTTGGTTGAATCGTGGTTAATTTTATCTACTCACAATATTATAAATGATATAAAATATAATAAAATGACTGACAATATAGAGGGTAGATAGTTAAAATAGTAGATATTGGTAATAATACTTTTGTATTAACTGATTTCATGTCAGTAATTATCTTTACTTTCTTCTAGCAAGTCATAGGTTTCCTCCTTGAATAATAAAGAATTTATTTTTATATCAGTTGGTAATTGATAAAGGCTTCAGGTTGTTGACTAGGAGGTAATAATCCTACTCCTGCTTTCTTAATTCTCCAACAGGTGATAATCTTACCTCTTCCATTTTCTCAATATTTTAATAACTCAGTGCACTCTTATCTTTGCTGTCACTGCTGATAACAATGATAGTCTTGTAATCATCTTACTTTATCTAACCAAAACCTCTTTCTCAAATAGCGTTGTCGAAGATGTGTATAGAGTATTAATTCAACTTATAGTATTGGAAAGAACTTATGTAGTTTTGTCAGGAGTCGGTACTGGAGGTCCTTTTTTTTCTCTTTCTATTTTCTTTTTGGAATTATTTAATTTCTTGCTTAATGTAACGATTCCTCTCTGGATAGTTAGTTCTTGGCGACGGGAAACGATACTTCTCGTTTCTGTCTCTTTCTTTCCTTATCTTGCGATAGCTCTAGGCCTCTGCCTACATTACCGATAGTACAAGACCTCTGTCTTGTACCGGGAATGCCTATCGTAAGCTTTCTCTAACTGGTATTCGTGAAGAACCTTCCTTGGAGTAACAATAACGTCATAGTAAAGATAAAGATCGTAAAGGTGTTTTATATTTGTTTAAAGTAATAAGTAGGAAAAGTACTTAGAACAAAGCATGAAGAACCTATCTTCCTCGGCCGCATCGGCCTCCTTATATAGTGTTCTTCCCACCTTTAGTCATGTGACCTAAAGTGGTCACATGTGCGAAACCAAATCATAACAACTAGTCATATGACCAAAGTGATCACATGCTCAAAACCCATGACCTCATAGCGAGGTCATGTGCAAAACTCATAAACCAATCATAATGCAATAAACAAGTCATATGACTCGACTGAGTCATATACACGAAATCCATGACCTCATAATGAGGTCATGTGTGAAACATAAATCATATGCGTAAGGCTTACCCGTAAGGCACACTCGTAAGGCATACTCGTCAAGCGCATATCTCATGACTCATACTTGAGCCATGTGCGAAAGCATCACAAATCCCACACATAACAAATCATATAACCCGACTAGGTCATATGCGTAAAACAATAACATACTTGTGACTCATAACCATGTGTCATGTGAAAACCTTTTTCATTCTAAGCCATGTTTGTGACACTTAAGGTACAATAACATTGCATGTAGCTCTAGCTATAACGTTAAAGAAAATCCTTCCACAATAGACTAAGAGCAAACCTATACCCTCAAGACCCTCTGCTATGGACCTAATCGCACAGACTCCCAGTACGATCAACTGAGGTGTCCCATCCATGGTCCTCATTACTTAAACATGAAGGATTTTTGCCTAGAAGCCTACTCCATACCCAAGAAGATTCCTCGCCATAAAGACTCTCCTCTCACTAACTACTCCTAGCTAATAGAAGAAAACACAACCAGCTAGGAAGCAAAGCAGAAGGAAAAGCTCTATCTGAAAACCACCAAAAACTACAAATGAAACTACGGTCTACCGAACAACCAGAGTGCTGTTTATAAAGAACTGCTCCCAACTAGCACAGTTGTTGATGTAGTACAATACCATGACTCACTGATCAAGAACAGGAGTCTTGGTACTTGGTACAAGGAATGGATATTTTGGCAGAGAGAATGCCACCCAGCAGTAGGATACTAGCCAAAGATTGACAGCAGATAAGAAGCAGGCTGGAAACACCGGAACACCACATGGAGAAGCGATATAATAGTTGGATACCAGCTACCAGGATTAAATGCAGTAGGATGCAAGTGGATGAAATCGAAGTGGGAGTGAGAGGGAGGACCCAAGGCCCTAGAGTAAACTCGCCTGTAGAAACCACACTATTGCTGTTTGACTGCATCTCACATATAGTCTCTTGTACTTGGAGAGATAACATCACTTGGTTGAGGAGATCCTATGAGGGGTAGCAATTGGGAGAGGCAAGGAAGGTGACTGTAACTTGAACTGAGAAACTAGGAGGTTATGGCCAAATCTCACTGCAAGATACACCAGCAAGTTACTAGTCGAGGTATTTACCAGCAGGTATCTTGCAAGTGGGGAGAAAGATGTCCACCACTTCTAGTACCGACCGGAAACAAAGAGAGAAAGCTGACATTGCCAATACTAAGCAAGTCCCCCAAGCGAGACAGGACGACTGAGCAAGGCTCATATAACCCCCCCATCAAGTCAACAGAATACAAGCCAGGCCAAGGTGAAAGAGGCTACTGAAGAGACACTGTACTCTTAAGCAGGAACTATCAAGGAGGCAAACGAGAGGGTGAATAGCCTGCAATAGTTGACTGGTGTTGTCAAACTATGAGGGAGGAAAATAGGTGCGACGAAGCATGCTTTGGCAGTGGTTCTTTATTTCTTCATTTTTTTTCTCTTTATTTAATTTCTTATTTAAGGTATAAGAATGTAGCATGCAGTACTAGCTATAGTATTAGGAAAACCCCTCCACTCTGGCATAATAGAATAGAAACTCTGTACCCCCAGGAGTCTCTGATATGAGCATGATCATACAGACCCCAAGGGTGATCAACTGAGGTACCAAGCCCATAAGGCTCACAACTTGAGCGGACAGGGGTATTGCCTAAAAGCGAACCAAATACCTAAGAGGATTCCTGTCCTGAAAGAAAACACACCTACTAACTACACGTAGCCAACAGGAAAAAAATTAAACAAGCTAGACAGAAAAGCACAAGGAACAACTCTACTCATAAACTACAGTAAAGCTACAAAGCAGAGTAAACTGTGGCCTGGAATGATGAGACTCCAAGATGTAAAACCACCCCCGAAGTGAGTGGCCAGTGAAGAGTGTAATGGCCATTATTCTCAGCCTGCTAAACCTAGAAAGTAGTGCAATACCAAGGTACATGAGCTGGGAAATGGGGTCACTGTGCCAGATGCGGGAAGTGGATAGGTTAGAAGAGGGGATGCTGTCCAGCAGTTGGGTACCAGCTGAAGGAGGTGAGGAAGTAGGGTGCAAGCCAACACAATTCAAGTGGAGAAATAGAAGGAGGGCCAGAGGCCCTACAGTAAACATGACTGTATAACCGAACAGTTGCCATATTATGGCATCTTTTATGTAGTTCCTGGTTCTGGGAGAGATGTTGTCACTTAGAAGAAGTAATCCTATCGGCAATAAGAAAAAAGAAAAGATGAGGGATGGAAGGCGACCAGGACTTAAACTGGGCGACTAGGAGGGTATGGTCAAATATCGTGATGAGACAGGTACTAAGCTACTAGCCTAGTTGTTCCCTCAAGTAGATTGGGAAAGTTGGAAGAAACATCTACCACCACCAGTACCACCTGGAAGCAAAGAGAGGAAGTCGACTATACCAAAGCTAAATTATCACCTATTAGTGAGAGAGGAATACTGGGCGAGGTCTAGATAACTCCTCTATCAAGTGAACCAAGAACCATGGAGGCTGAGGTGCAAGCAGCTGTGGAAGTGAAATCGTATCACTAGATATGAACTATCGAGAGGGCAGAGAAGAGGCTGGATAGTCCACAATAGTTCACAGTGGTGTTATTATAAAATGTAGGAGGAAAATGGAAATGACGAAGCGAGTTGTACTGGAAGTCACTTTTTTTCTTTACTTTTTCTTTTTTCATTATCTTATTTATTTCTCCTGTTTTACCGACAGTAAGGCCGAGAGTCATGTCAGCTAGTGCCACGGTCACAAATGTGGCTTGGCGAGGAATAGGTTTTCATGTGACATATAGTTATGAGTCACAGGTTTGTTATTGTTTCACACATATGACTCATTCAAGTCAAATGATTTGTTATGTGTGGGATTTGTGATGCTTTCACACCTGGCTCAAATATGAGTCATGAGACAAGTACCTGGCGAGTGTGTCTGGCGAGTGTGCCTTGCAGGTATGCCTTGCGCATATGATTTATGTTTCGCACATGACCTCGTTATGTGGTCATGAGTTTCATGCATATGACTCAGTCGAGTCATATTACTTGTTTATTGTATTATGATTAGTTGGTTATTATTTGGTTTCGTACATGTGACCACATTGGGTCACAGTGACTACGGGTGGGAAGAATACTATATAAGGAGGCCGATGTGGCCAAGGAGAATATGTTCTTCATGATTGGTTCTAAGTACCTTTCCTCCTTCTTTCACCCCGTATCAGAACGTGAAGGTTCGGTGACAATCCAATCAGAGCCCATGATTTCGATCTCACGATAGCCTTCAAGTCTTTAACTTTGAACACCTTTCAGGGCCTTCATCGTTATACCTCCTCCTACATTTGCTGGAAGTCCATTCTTTCTTCTACTTATCTTTTCGGTTGTTCACTACGGTTGCCTCCTCATGGTCGCAATGGCTAAGCGAGCCTCCACCCCTCTGCCGCGTCCACCTTACGTTCGTCAGTGGTTCTGTCTCGTGCCGTTGAGAAGCACTTCGCCTTAGAGGCTGCAGTCTCTTGCCTTCGGCATCACATCTCCGTCCTTTCACAGAGATTTCATCGCGCTGGGAAAGAGATATCTACCTTGTCAGCTGCCCTGGCTTCTGAACGTAATACAGTGCACGGTTTGGTCATGACTCTGGTAGCTGAAACTCCTACAGTTATCCCCATTTCGCCTGTCCGCTCAGTTGCTTCGGTTACTATGGTGGTCACGGTTGAGGGAGGTGGGCTAGACCTTGCGAATTCTCAGGGTCCAGCAGAGGAGCTCCCTGGGGAGAATGTTGCGCCGCCAGTTATCCCGGCCCCTTCTGCGGCTTTTGTGGCGGAAGGTGGTATGGGTGGACCGGGTCCTGATTCGTCAGGTCTGGTTGAGGCGCTTGCTCCTGGTGTGGGTAGGATGAATCCTGGTGTGGTGGCACCAGCTGCAGTGGTATCACCCCCTTCAGGGAGGAAGGTGCCTGAGTCCTCTGTGGCTGAGCCGGTGGCTGGTCAGGGTAATGCCTCTGGTGGCGTCCGCCTTGTGGCAGTGGGTGGTGATGAGAGTGGCCCGTCCACTCCTGTCACTAGACCTGCACCCAACGGTGGAAAGAGAAAGAAGAACAAGAAGCCCCGGGTCAAATAAGACTAGACCTCACCTGTGCTGCTTGTCCCCAACTCGGAAGGGTCTTCGCCTTCACCAGTACACTACCGCAAACCAGCTGCTAGAGAGTGCATGGTGGGTTCACCGCCTGTGGAGTGAGCTGCGGAGTTAGAAGCGGAGTTGAATACCTGGGCATGTTCGGTCAAGTACCGGTGGCTTGGGGACTATATTGTCCTGGCTTCTTCCATCAAGGTTTTTGGGCTGCACTGCCGGTATGGCGCCCCCCTGATTCTCTACGATGGTTCGTACCCCCTTGGCTAGGGAGCCCTTGGCCTGTAAGTCGGCTTTCCCTCGGGCTTACGTGCTTGGGTATTTGGTGTTTCTTTTGTTTGAGTATGGGGATAGGTGCCACGGTGGTGGGCAGGGTCTCCAGGGATCATTGAGTGGGGGCACTCGGGAGGGCTTCTACTGTGGAGGGGGATATTGCGGGGTCACATTCAGGTGGCGGTAGTGAATCTTTGTATTTTGTACGGGTAACTTGACTGGCGGGTAGGCTGGGCTGAGGAGGACTTTCTTTACCGTTGATGGCTTTGTATTTAGTGTTCGCGTTGGGGCATAGTGTGGGCATGTTTGAGGTACGGGGTTGGAGGTTTAGTTAGTTCGTAGTTAGTGGTATCCGGGATGCGACAACCTGGGAGCCCGGCTCTCGGGCTCGTTGTATGCCAGTATTCGGAGTACGAGTTTAAATAAAATTAGATTGAATTCTAAGTACTTTTCTTACTTATTCCTTTAACCAATATAAAACACCTTTACAATCTTTATCTTTATTGCAACATTATGGTTATGCCAAGTAAAGTTCTTTATAAAGAAGAGTTAGAGAAAACCTATGATAAGTGTTTCCGATAGAAGACAGAGGTCTTGTAAAATCGGTAACATAGGCAAAGGCCTAGAGCTATCGTAAGACTAAGAAGTGGAGAAGAAGAAAGAGAAGAAAGCATGAAGTATCGTTCCCTGTCGCCAAGACCTAACCATCCAAGGAGGGATCGTTACAGTCACATAGACTGGCACCTCCACCCTGCCTTGTTCTCTAGCAGCTTGAGAAAAAACCATGACTCTAGAACAGCATACAGAAGTGACCAGGTGCTTCATGTTCAGATCCCACAACTTGAACGTGGAGGGGTCTTGCCTAGAACCTCCGATACCTAACTAGAATTCAGTTTAAAAAGCTCCCTAACTATTCAGTCTCCCGCACAGCTATCTACAAGCAGTAAAGACAGAAAGTCTAAAAACGGATTCTTTAAAGCAAGAAAATCTCCCATCCTGACAGTCCACCCCCCACTGAACAGAAGAAAGCCCAAACTAACGAAACCCAAAACCAAAGTCCCAAACCAACCTCTCACCTATAACAACTAGATTTCCAGCCTGACTCATGGAACAGACCATACCTGTGAAGTTGAAAGCAGGACTGGACCTGTTGTATAGAAGACATAAACATATATCTTCAGCAGATAGCCTTTTCATAAGCAGGAGAGAGTAAAAGAAAAGAGTACTCACTGTAAGCAAGAGGTAGTGGCAAAATAAGAGCCCCAAGGCATACATCTGAGACAGCTAATAGGGTAGTCCAATGCAGCAAAAGAGGAAGTAATAGTAGGGTACCAGCTGATAGTAGTAGGATACTAGATGATGCAACCTAAGAGAAAAGGAAGGGGAGGATATAAGCCCATGTGATAACCTAACTGTAATGATACCTCCTAGGTTAGTTAGTTTTTGGGGACGGGGAACGATACTTCTCTTCTTGATTTCCTTGCTTCTTCACCTTACGATAGCACTAGGCCTCTGGCTACGTTACCGATAGAACAAGACCTTTATCTTCTTTCAAAAACACCTATCGTAGGTTTTCTCTAACCCTTCGGTGTGAAGAGCTCCCCTTGGCATAATAATATCGTTACAATAAAGATAAAGATTGTAAAAGTATTTTAGATTCGTTAAAGTAATAAGTAGGAAAAGTACTAAGAATTCAATCTAATTTTATTTAAACTCGTACCACCAACACTGGCATATGACGAGCCTCAGGGCTGAGCCCCCAGGTTGTCGCATTCCAGATACCACTAACCACGAACTAACTAAACCTCCAACCCTGTACCTCAAACATGCCCGCGCCATGCCCAATCACGAACACTAAATACAAAGCCATCAACAGTAAAGAAAGGTCACCCTCAGCCCAGCCTACCCGTCACCCAAGTTACTCATACGAAATACAAAAATTCTACTACCACCACCTGAATGTGACTCTGCAAAAACCTTTTCCACAGTAGAAACCTACCCGAGAGCCCCCACTCAATGATGCCAGGACACCCCGCTCACTGCCTTGGCACCGGTCCCCATTCACAAACACAAGAAACACCCAACTCCCAAGCGCGTAGATACGAGGGAAAGCCGACTGACCGGGCGAAAGGCTCTCTAGCCGAGGGGGTACGAACCATCGTAGAGAATCAAGGGGGCACTGCACTAGCAGCGCAGCTCAAAAGGCTCGACAAAAGCAGCCAGAACAAGATAGTCTCTAAGCCGCCGCCACTTGACCGAACAAGCGCAGGTATTCAACTCTTCCTCTAACTCTGCCCCTCACTCCGTAGGCGGCAAACCTGTCACAGACACTGTAGTAGCCAGTTCGCAGTAGCGAACCGGTGAAGGTGATGACCCTTCTGAGTTAGAGACAAGTGGCATAGGTGAGGTCAGGTCTTGTTTAACCTGGTGCGTGTTTTTCTTCCTCTTCCAACACCAAGGTGCAGGTTTAGTAACAGGAATGAATAGGCCACCCTCATCACCACCCACTGCCACAGGAGAGATGCCACTAGAGACGTTACCCTGACGAGCTACAGGCTCAGCCCCAGAGCACTCAAGCACCTGCCCCCCTGAAGGGGGTGATACCACCATGGCTGGTGTCACCACACCAGGATCTACCCCACCCAAACCTGGAGCAAGCACCTCAACCGACCCCAACGAATCAGGAACTGTTCTACCCACATTACCAACCACAACCGAAGCTGTAGGGGTGGCCGGGATAACTAGCGGGGCAACATTCCCACGAGGGAGCTCCTCCTCTGGATCCTGAAAACTTTCAGGGTCTAGCCCACCCCACCCAACCGAGACCACCGTAGTAAGCAAAGTGACCGAGGGGACAGGCATAGCATGAATCACCATAGGAACTTCAGCCTCCAATATCATGAGATAACTGTAATTGATAGCATGTTCATTCTTGAGGGCATCCGACTAGGCAAATATCACTTTCCCAGTGTGATGAAATTGCCAAGAAAGGATAGAGATGTGATGCCGAAGGCGAGAGACTTTGGCCTCTAGGACGATGTTCTTCTCGACGGCACGAGACAGAACTACCAACGAATGTAGAGCAGACGTGGTAGAGGAGGTGGAAACTTGCTTAGCCATTGCGACCGTGAGGAGGCAACCGTAGTGAACAACCAAAAGGATAAGTAGAAGGAAGAAAAGACTTCCAGCAAACGTAGGAGGAAGTATAACAATGATGTCCCCAAAAGGTATTTGAAGTTAAAGACTTGAAACCTATTGTGAGATAGAAATCAATGGCTCTGATTGGATCGTTGCCGAACCTTGACTACTGATACAGGATGAAAGAAGGAGGAAAAGTACTTAGAACAAAGCATGAAGAACCTATCCTCCTCGGCCGCATCGGCCTCCCGATATAGTGTTCTTCCCGCCTGTAGTCATGTGACCTGAAATGGTGACATGTGTGAAACCAAATCATAATAAACTAATCATGTGACTAAAGTGGTCACATGCTCAAAACCCATGACCTTATAGTGAGGTCATGTGCAAAAACTCATAAACCAATCATAACACAATAAACAAGTTATATAACTTGACTGAGTCATGTGCATGAAACCTATGACCTCATAATGAGGTCATATGTGAAACATAAATCATATGCACAAGGTATACCTGCAAGGCACTCTCGCAAGGCATACTCATCAAGCACATATCCCATGACTCATATTTGAGCCATGTGCAAAAGCATCACAAATCCTATACAAAACAAATTATATGACTCGAATGAGTCACATGTGTGAAACAATAACATACCTGTGACTCATAACCATGTGTCACGTGAAAACCTTTTCCTCGCCAACCCGCATTTGTGATATTAACTAATGCCAACTATGGCCATATTTCCATGTCTCTCATGTAGTCCTGTATTGTTTAAGAGATAGTGTCACTTAGTAGCAGGAATCCTGCTGACAGTAGGAATGAGGAAGAGTGACAAACGAAAGTGACCATGGCTTGAACTGAGTATCTAGTGGGGTATGGTCAAATCTCACCATGTGACAGACCCTGAAGTTGTAGGCTGAAGCATTCCCCAATAGGTATAATATAAGTAGAGAGGAAGATATCCACCACTGCAAGTGACTACTGGAAGCGAAGAGAGGAAGCTGATCATGTTAAAGCTTAATGAGACCCGATTAACCTGCCAGGAATACTGGGCAAGCTGAGAGAACTCCCCTATTAAGTGGGCAAGCAACCAGCGAAATAAATGTGAAAGAAGATAGAAGAGTTAACGGTATTCTAATATGTAAACAATCAAGTAGGCAGAGGGGAGTGCGAGAGGCCCACGATATTTGACATTGTTTTGCCAAACTAGGTAGGATGAAAATAAGAGTAATGGAGCATGCTATAATGCAGGTCTACAATTTTTTATTTTTATTTTATTTTTTTATAATCAATCATGAATTGTTTATTAAGGTATAAGAACTTGCATACAGTGCTGGCTATGGCATAAATCAGACCTTAATCCTAAATCAAACAATAAATAAAGGAAACTAAACCTGTACCTCCAACCATTACAAACAACCAATATTGCAAGATGCATTAAGGTAAAGATAAAGAGAAATATGCAATCTAATACATGCAAAATATATTACAACGAAACAAAGGAGTTGATGACTTGCCATTCCCCTCTAAATCAGGGTGTGGCGGAACATTAAAGCAGGTAGGACCACTGTTGGTTCCAGTCCGAGAGGGATAATCCCTGAACACAGGCATACCAGGTAGGAATCCTGTTGAAGTGGTAGAGATGTAGGATACCAGACTTTCTAAGAGGGCAGTACATGAGCTGAGAGGCGTGTTCTCGTATAGGATCTCTATCCTTAGGAGGTGGAAATCTGTGGTGTTGTTGTGTGAAGGACAAGTGAAGATGGCATGGTGGAAGGATTTGGGTTCCGTATCACAATAAGAACAGGAATCTGAAACATCAAGATCATACTAGGAGCAGTGGCCTACCAAGTAGCTTTTACGTAACTTAATTTGATGGATGCAGTTCACTATGAGCTTGCTAAGGCCCATAAAGGAGTGGGAGACTAGCATATTGGAATAATAATAGTCTGGTGGGGTAGGTACTGAGTAGACAAGGCATGGAGGAGTAAAGGTCTACAACGCTTCTTGATTGCTAGGACCAGGGTGTTACCAAGGGTCTTGGGAAGTAACGATGAGGGGAGGAGAGCATCAGATGCTAGGGTGATGTATGGGAGGTGGCCTACAAGCTTGACCACTCTGTGGTCAAGGGTGTCCACAGGAAGATGTCTTCATACAGGTATACTAGCTCTGGAGTCTTCCAGCACAGGGATCTGTAATCTGTGGTAAGGACTACCATATGGTGGTGAGGATTCTCAGACAAGTTGAAAGCTGAGATGCTAGAGAAGGAATAGTGAAGGCATACTGTTGCTAGATTTCTTTCTGGAGAGAGGCATACTATCCTGAGTGTGGCAGAATGCTGGTAGTATTCAATAAGGCATTTATTTAGAGGTGAAGCTTACTTACAGGTGAGGCTGTTGGTAGGAGTATCTTTGAAGCAGATCATAACGCACCTCTGGACTTAACTCTAAATGATGGCTAGACGGTCAGTTATAGGAACGGAGGGGTTGAAAATGTCCACCCTATAGAGTTAAATTGGAGCATGGAGAAAGGAAGCTAAGCAGTAGCAGAGAAAGGGGGTAAGACCTTTGCTGCTGCACCAGAGGTCCTTTTTTTTATATATATATTTTTTTTATCATTATGTATTATTTGTTAAGGTACAAGAACCTGCATGCAGTGCTAGCTATAGCATAAACAAAACCTTAACACCAAAATGAACATAAACAAAGGAAACCAAATAAGTGCCTTCTAAAAGCGTGAACAACCTGTCTCACAAAGTACATATTGCCAAACATAAAGGGAAACACTCAAACTAAACAAAAGAGGAAACCTATCTCAAAGGAAAATATACAAGAGAAGTCTCCCTCCTTCTGTACTCAGCCTCAGGGTGAAGAAGCAGGCAAAGGGACAGGCTGACTGGTAGGTGAAGGTGGAGGAGCAGAGTCCCTAAATGTGGGTATCACAGGAAGGAAACAGGTTGAGATTATAGAGAGGTAGGCGGCAAGGACACCCCTGAGGGCCAGTGAAGACCAGAGAAGATCGTCTTCACATAGGCTTTGGACCTCAAGTGGATAGAGGTTCCTGGCTGATTCCGGAGAAGGGCAGGTGAGGATGGTGTGGTAGAAGGTCTCAGGCTTAGTCTCACAGTAGGGATAGATATTTGTGGCATCTGGGTCTCTAGGGGAGTCGTGACCGGCCAGGTAACTCTTGTCTGACCTTATCTGATGGGTGTGGCAAACTATAAATTTACCATGGCCTATAACACGGTAGGGCACAAGCCTAGAGGAGTATGCATAGTGGGAACGAAGTGGATATTACTTAGCCCAGGTATTCAGGAGTAGCTGTCAGCAGCCTTTTTGGATAGCAAGGAATGGAGTATGGCTTAGGGCTCAAGTGGCAGTGGTAAGGGGACGAGTAGTGGAAGCTAGGGGAACACAGGGTAGTAAGCCTAAAGGTTTGAATACTATGTAGGCTAGGGTATCTGGTAGAAGGTGCCTCCTTATCAGGGGTATTAGTTCAGATGTTGTCCCATTCAGGAGTCTGTATCCTGTCATGAGGCAAACTGTAAGATGACAGCGATCCTCGCGGGAGCCAAAAGATGAGGTGGCAGGAAAGAAGGAGTGAAGGCATGATGTGGCTAGGTTTTATTCAGGCAGGAGGTAGACCAACCTAGGTACTGCAAGGTATAAAGAGTACTTAATAAGACATTGAATCTGTCGGAGGACCGACTGGTAATAGAGGATGTCAGTAGGGGTCTCTCAGATGCAATTTGTGGTCCACCTCCAGACCTGTCTCTGGAAAACAGCTAAACAGTTGGTCATGGAGGCTGAGGGGGAGAAGAGATTGGCCCAGTAGATTAAGATAGGTGTAAGTAGTGAGGAGCCCATAGGATGGCAGAGAAAGGGGGCAAGCCCCTTCAAAGGACCTGATAGGCTTTTTAGCATGGAAAAAGCATGCGCAGCTAACACCAGGCATTTCCAAAAGTGGGTGTTGGTCGCCTAACAGAAAGAGCAGGAAGCAGGTTCAAATCTGAGGATGAGTCACCAAATCACCACTGAAGGGAGAAAAAGTAAGGTATTGATAGCTATAGAGAGCCTAGATGTGAGGCCCTTCTGTTGCGGGGTTCACCAGTATAAGAGTTCTGTTTTAGGCATGGAAAACGAGATGCCTAGCCTTTTTCCTCTCTGAGTTAGCATCTCCACTAGATGCTTGAGGTGTTGTACCTTCCTTCAGTAGGAGTTGGAGGCCACAATAACTGCGAAGTTGTCTACATATGAGAGGATGAACCCTCTAGGTACTAGGAAGTAAAGGATAGAGATGTAAATGATAAAAACAGCAGTGGTAAGAGGGGGGATCCTTGTGAGGTATGAACATGAACTGGCTTGAAAGCCCTGCATGAGCCCTGGAAAATGAGCCAGCATTCCGTGCTTGTTAGGAAAGATCTGGTCTAGGAGCAGAGGTACAGGAGAATGCCACTAGAGTGCAACATATAGAAGAGGTTGTTGTTAGAGACAATGTCGAAAGTCCCTTTAATGTCAAGGAACAGGGTAGATGCTATGAGTTCTGGGCATTGGAGAGTTTACATATTATGGTCGAAGGTAGCACATGTGTGGAAGGTGCTGAGACTTGGAAGGCAACCTGACTGATGTGAGTTGAGTAGGCCCAAGGACCTTATCAGGGAGGAGAGATGGTTTGCCATTATCCTTCCCAAAATCTGGCAGATTGTCTCCAGGAAGACCATGATACACAAGAAGGTTGGAGTGTTATAGGAGGGCATCGTGGGCTGGTCCAGGACCACCCCGCTTGCCTTCTTGATCGATGACAGGTGGAAATCAAATCAGACCTAGGGGACGAGGAGGGTGAGTAAGAGATAGGAGCAGGCTATGTTAATCCTATTGCACACTACACAGAGAATGAGGTCAGGACTGGGGGCTGAGGAGTGGGAATACTTACTGAGAGTGGTGGCGATTTTCAATGCTAATAGAAGGAGGGGTCTTTAAATGCTGTGAGGATGGGTGGGCTAAAAGGAGAAGGCCTGAGCAGGTACAGCTGGGAGAGTAGCGTATTTTTTAATTCCTATAAGGAAGTTGCTAGTGATAGGCAGGGTTCCAGAGTTTTGCCAAAGGCAAACATTTTGACTATCTACACATTTTGAGGGGTTGGACTCTCAAGGAGTCATGTTCAATATTTCATCTTGACCTTCTTGATTACCTTGAAGTCAGGATTTCTGGCCAAAGAGGTGTCAGCTCACAAGTAGTCTGAGGGTGAGGCATACACCTCTCTGGTGCAGATGTAGTGGATCCCTCTCAGGTCTGACAAGGTGTCAGACTATCAAGGTTTTGAATACATAGAGAGTCTTTTCATGGGTGTATGCTTAGCGAGGACTATTTGCACCCTTATAAGGTTGATATCCAGCCAGGTGTTCAGTGCCTGTTAGATCAGGAGGAGAGGAGTAGTGGAAACTACAAGAGAGCGGAGGTCTTGGTAGACCTTGATCCCGTCATTAGCCTTCTAATAAAGTATGAGTTGAGGACAGGAGAGAATAGTAGAGAAGAGTGTGATTGATTTAAATACTTAGTCTGATCCAGTAGACCAGAGAGACACGTACCATGATTCCATAAAGAGAGAGAGATGTTACTGAAAGAAGGCTACCACAATTACTAATGGGGGATGAGCTTGCCACATAGAGAGACATGTGTACACTACAGGGGTGTTCAGCAGTGAGAGGCATTATTCCTATACTAGATCAGCAGAAGTAGTGGAGGTACTAACTTTTGTGTCCCAGTAGGGGGCGGTCAGGGTCCCATTGTAGGTGGTAATAGTTAAAATCACCCGCCACTCAGGTGGGGAAACTGAGATAAGAGAAAGCCTCCTATGAGGTGATGGTATAGCAGAGCAATGAAAATGTCCTCAGCAAGTACAGGTTGAGAACTCCAAACGTACTGTGTAAGGAGTCCAAAAAACCAGAGGGAGTGTAGACATCCACAGCCATGAGGGCTAAGTGATTGAACAAAAGAGAAACTAATAAAACAACATCAAAAATCAAACATGGAGTAAAAACTACCACCTGCAGTGTCTTTCCTGGTACAGCTAGCTGGTCAAAAGACTTGTAACTTGTAAAGTGCGGAAGTGTCATGAACATAGCTTGTCACCAAAAACGGTTTTCGTATGACTCATGATTATGAGTTATAGGTATGCGATGGTTTAGCACAGATGACTCATTGAAGTCATATGACTTGTTATATTATGATTTGTTATATTTCCCAAATGACTTGATTATGGATCATAGGATGTGAGCTTGGTGTGTATGCCTTGCAAGTATGCCTTGCAGGTCTATCTTATACATAAAATTTATGTTTTGCAAATAACATCATTACAAGGTCATGGGTTTCGCGTATGTGACAACTTGGAGTCATATCAGTTGTTTATTATGTTATGATTGGTTTATGAGTTTTCACACATGATCTTACTACAATGTCATGGTTTCAAGCAGGTGACCACTTTGGTCATGTAACTAGTTTGTTATGATTTGGTTTCGCGCATGTGACCACTTTGGTTCACATGACTTAGAGTAGGAACGACATGGTATAAGCAGGCCAGTACAGCCGAGGAGGATAGGTTCTTCACGCTTCAATCTCAGTACCATTCCTCCTTCTTTTATCCTATGTCGGAATGTTAAGGTTTGGTGACGATCCTATCAGAGCTCTTGATTTCTATCTCACAATAGGCTTTAAGTCTTGAACTTCGAACACCTTTTACAGGCTTTATTATTATTGCTTTCTACCATGGCTGGAGGTTTTTGCTTCCTTCAATTAAACTCTCTATTAGTTCGTTTACCTTACTTCATCGTTGTCGCAATGGCTAAGCAAGCCTCTGCCCCCTCCGACACGTCTACCTTACGTACATCAGTGGTTTTGTTTCCTGCTGCCAATAACAACTTCACCCTTAAGGCCAAAGTCTCTCACCTAGGCATCCTGTCTCTCCTTTCTCGACTATTTTATTACGCTGAGAAAGAGATATCTAGCTAGTCGGCAGCTGTGGAGAGGAAACGCATGTTTAATCGCTGTTATCTCAGGATATTGGTGGCTGATACTCCTACTGTGATCTGCACTTCACATGTCCCCTCTGTCGCTTCGGTTACTATACTGGTCTAGGTTAGGAGAAATGGGCTAGACCCCAAGTGTTCCTGGGATGCAGTGGAGGAGCTCAAATAGGAGAATATTGTGCCGGTGGCTACCTTAGCCACTTCAGGAGCTGCAGTTGTGGGAGGTAGTATGTGTAGACCAGTTCCCGATTTGTCAATTCCGGTTGAGGCCCTTGCTCCTGGTGTGAGTAGCATGAATCCTGTTGTGGTAATACTATCTGCAGTAGTATCACCTCCTTTAAGGGGGACAGGTCCCTGAGTCCTCTGTGTCTGAGCCCGTGCTTGGTCTGGCTAACACTTCTGATGGTGTACCCCCTTTGGCCATAGGTGATGATAAGGGTGGCCTGTCTACTCCTGTTACTAGACCTGTACCCGAGGGTGAGAAGAGGAAGAACAACAAGAAGCGTACTATTAAACAAGACCAGACCTCCCCTGTGCCACTTGTCCCAGACTCGGAAGATTCATCACTTTGGCTTATTCAGCCCCTATAGATGGAGCTAGGTAGTTTGTGCAGGACTTAAATTCTTAGTTGTGTTCGGCCAGGTGTCAATGGTGTAGAGACTATATTACGCTGGCTACTTCCGCTCATATTCTTGAATTATATTAGTACTGTGGTGCCCCACGGATTGTCTAAGACAGTTCGTACCCCCTCAGCTCAGCCGACCATGTGCTGTAAGTTGGCCTTCTCTCATGTCATTGTGCCTGGGTTTGGCTGCTTCTTTTGTTTAGAGATGTGGGTCAGTGCTGAGGCAGTTGGTGTGGAGTGCTGAGATCATTAACTTGGAACACTTGGGTGAATTTCTACTATAGAGGGGGATATTGTGGGGTTACATTTTGGTGGTAGTAGTAGATTTTTGTATTTTGTACAAGTAACTTAGCCAGTGGGTAGGCTAGACTAAGGACAATTTTCTTAACTGTTGATGACCTTATATTTAGTGTTCACATTAGGGTATGGTGTGGGCATGTTTGAGGTATAGGGTCAGAGGTTTACTTAGTTCAAAGTTAGGGATATCTCAGATGTGACAAGTGGTGGGCCTGGCCCTGGAGCTCATCATATGCTAGTATTGGCGGTATGAGTTTAAATATAATTAGATTGAATCTAAGTACTTTTCCTACCCTTACGCTCACTCCGTCTAGGAAGTGGGCAGAACAATACTTTAACTTTTTTCACTCGCAATACATATTTCATCTACAGTTACTTGTTTGTGTTTTTTATTTGGACAATTGGTTAGAAGTTAGTCGTTCTCACTGAGAAGGCACTTCAGGGTGAGATATCGGTGGCCTCGTCGCAATAATCACTGAATATAGTTTGGATGAGGACTGCATCTTCGACAGCCTCCTCCTTCACCGATTCTCCTCTTCCTTTGCGGAGTTCATCTCCACTTTAGTTCGACTCCAACCCCTCTACCTTGCTTGCGACTTTACATCTGTCCTGATCTCTTGTACCTGTTGCTGAGACTGACTGTGGCTGTATTCCAACAACTACACTGTCCTACATTACACCTAAAGGGGACTTTCGTTTCCTAATTGGAAGAGGTTGTTCAGCCATGTGTAGCATGAACAAGGACTCTACCACAGGGCTCTTCCTTTGGTTCAACTGTAACTGAAGAGCAGAATACTCTCCAGTCCCGAAACCCTCTCCACCTGTAAATTCTGAGGCTGTTGTCCCTGCGTCCACACTCCATCCTGTTAAGGACAACTCGACTTCTACTATGGTTGGGGCCAGCTCTTAGTCCTCTACCCCTCTCCGCGCTAGCACTATCCAAAGCAAGATGCTCAATTACCTCTGCCAGGATACTACTTATGGGACCAGCTCTTGTACACCCACCTTTTTGGCTGGAATGTCGTCTGGATAAAGGGCTCTCTATAAGACCCCAAAGTTCAAGTTGTACGACCCTGCAGATGAGGACTACAACTCTCTAGCTTCTGGGATGTGCCACCATACAAATTCACCATCCCCCACTAAATGTTCCCTTGCTCACCTCCTAGATCTTCAATTGTTAAGGGCTCTTAATGCCAATGACAGGCGGAGGAAACAAATCATTCCCCCACTCTCTGACCTACACCTGGATGTTCATCACGGAGCCCTAGCTATTCTCCCTACTGTGGTACTCATATTGACCATCGAGGCCTGACCTCTTTTCCCATCCCTGCTAGTCACCCAAGATCTCCTACTCACCTGTGAGATATTGGTTCGGGACTCCCACATGGGCCTAAAACACTGGGATAACTCTGAAGCAACTCACCTGAGCGACAGCATTCATGTCCCCTCTCCAGAAATAGCTCCCATACCCATCACCTGAGATGAACAATAAGTATCTTCTCCGGACGGGTACTCAGAGGAATCTTTCGGGATCGCTCATGACTTCTAGAGACCAATAGATGTACAACTCCTGGATACCCAGCTTGAGGCTGTCAATGCTCCCTTGGCTCAGGTAGACTCAATTATAGCTGGAGTCTGTGAGATGTTGGACACAGGTAGGACTTCCTCCCATGGACGGTGTTCAGGCAGTGTAATTAGGTCCACAATACAAGGCCTAGAGAATATCCATTCTGGCAATACTCAGCCCTTGCTCTGTCTGGAGGCTGGATCGTTTGAATACAACATGGTCCAGGATATCCAGACTTGGATGCACCAAGGGCCTGTATTTGGTAATAAAGGACCAGAGGATGGGGTAAATTACTGAAGTTGGGTTCACAGCTGGAACATGTGGTTAACGCGCAAACTGATATTGTGGCAAACAAGGGGAAGAGATAGAGACCCAGCAGGAGAGGTTGTCCTCAAGCTATAGCCATCCTCCCACTGTGCCTGGTAGTACTCCTACTGTCTCTTCCGAGTAGGAACCACCCACTACCTCCTCTAAGGGAAAAGAGGCCTCTGAGGTGACTCCTACTACTAAAGTCTCCTTCACAATGCTAGTGAAACTAATAACATATATGTCAAAATCTCCTGCTGTAATATAAAAGCCAGCACCCCCCATCCACCCCACATTGGCAGCCCCCTCCCTCTAGTCTAGCAGTGGCAGCTCCTCTGAAGTTAGGGGGGTAATACTACATGTAGCGCATGGTAATAAAGGCAAGTCTGTCTACTGGGAAGAGGAGAGTGGAGAAGGAGAAGGGAAGAAAGAAGAGAGGAGAGGCAGCAGAAACCTGAGTAGTACTGCTAAAAGGAGAAGAAAGGCTTCGAGGGAATCAAGTAGTGAGAAGGAATCAACGACTCCGGCTAAGACTCTTGGGAAGAGCACTGACAGGCAGGAGATGGTTCCTGTAACTGGCACACTGGTTACTTCACTAGTTCTGTTTGGGCGCACTGCTATGGAAAAGGTTAAGGTAGTTATGGCTCCTGCACAACAAGAGTACCGTCGAGTCCCGATGTGGTCCAATGATCTGCTTAACTCGGTGTCTCCAACGTCATATTGGTTGCCAACCCCGGACTCTAGGGAAAGGAATATTACCAAGTAGTTCGCTACCTGCAAGGAGGTTACCCTGCTAGAGGGTGTTGACATTAAGGAACTATAAAACTAGCTCAACATGACCTTTTACAAATAGTGAAAGATTTAGAGGAATACTTCTTATGTCTACACTGGACATGTGTGGCTTGAAACTGGATGTATGTTCCAAACCTGGTCAGCATACTCCCTCACTGAGTTACGTATCTGGCTCGAATGAGCCAGGCTTAATATACTTAGGGAATTGTCACTTCCAGAGCTTGATTTCCTGAGGAATCTGAAAAAGGTAAAGAGCTTTGTTTCTGGTATCCTACTTACTGACACTGGATGAGGGTCAATCGATACAGTTGAAGTGTGGACTAGAATCCCGGCCTTTGATGGTCTCTGCACTGACTTGGAGCAATCTAATACAGATATAGTTACTGTTTCCTGGCCTGACATTACAGGCTCTATCCAAGCCATGACCTAGCCTAATGCTACCATGTGAGGCATTTGATTTGTAGTTGAAAGGAACTAGGCCATTAATGAAAGGTTGGCTGAGGGCAAGGGCTGGTAGTGAGGGGGTGCCAGTATCATCTGAGTATTTGAGGAACCCAGTGCTCTCAAGATTTATTATCATAAGTGTTTAGAGACTGGCAACTTTGAGGCCAGCTGTGGCCGCCTCCCCAATGCTGGTTTTGCTTTGGAGAACACTTCACATGACAGCACATGTGCAGCCAACCCAGATGTCCTGGAGGAGAGGACTAGGCCTGTGGGCAAATCAAGAGGTAATGCTAGATTTATGACTAGATAGACCACTTCACAGGATACAAACATTACTGGAATATCACATAATCCTCCCCACACCACCTTTCTTGCCACCCAAGCACGGAGTAGCCCTACCAACAGATGCAGTCAAGAGACCAGGACAACAGGAGGGGCCAGCTCCCACTTCATATCTCAGGTACGTGAAATTTTAAAAACCACCACCACCAGCAAGCCCAGCCAGAAGTATCCCTTTTGGACTGCCTAGGACCACGATACTGGCTCTACATGTACTTCAGGCCCTTACGGTTCACGTGGATCAGTTGAGGCCCTCTTTTAATACTTATTATAACAATGGCATTAAATATAGTAAGGAGTAGGAGGAATTGGGTACTGGCATTTGATTTGATTTTCTTTGATGATTTATTTTTTATTATTAAACCTGCAGCTGATCTGGAGAGACAACATGTACCTATAGAGGTTGATGGGTGGGATGTGTTTTCGTTTGTTAAATGGTCAGGTTTGAGGTGTTTGTTCTGTGCCATGTTTGTAGAGCATTTGAGGTAGTTGGGCATGGAGAGGAAAGTATCCATATTGGTTAGCTGGAAAAAGGAGCGAAGAAGGTACTCGCTGGAGTTTACTTTTAGTATGGCTATACCAAGGACCAATTTGTTGGATGGTTGAATGAACTTGAGAAACTAGATATCACGTTTGTCGACATTAATACCTAGCATTAAGACTGGGACCCAAACACAGACTACAAGAACGTGGGCAGCTGGTGGCAGCAATAGTGGTTTACGGCCCCAGGCCACAATATGAACATGGTCTCTCCAACAATACCCACCTGTCAAGGTATATCCAGAATCTACTTTTGCCTGCACCAGGTACTATACATTAGACATCAGTACCTGGATACTACTGGCTGCGAGCATAGTACTCAAGCCCTGAAATTGATAGTTGACCTCTCTGAGAAGATGTTGCTTGGGAGGCCAGCTTGTAAAAAGACAGTTTAGGAAAAGGTTAGAAAGTAGTGGAATGCCCTGCAGAAGGTAGAAGATGTGAAGCTGTAGGAAGGGGTAAGAGATTCGGTGGACACACTACTATGGGCCTCTATTGGCAGAGGTCAGTGTGAGTGGTGGATACCAGAGTTGGAAAGGATGAGGTTGGATATGGCTCAGCTGAGAAGATAGTCCAAGCACAAGGTGAAGTGGATAGAGGACTACAGGTTGGTCAGATGTATTTACATAGTTTGCCTGTTGAGGGCCAGGTTTGAATAAAGCAGATTCAAGATAGTCAAAAGTTAGGATCTATACATCTTTCGGTTGGCATAGAAGTTGAAAGCTAAGCGAATACCTCTCTTTATATTACCTCTGGATGGGTCCTTTGTTATCTTACATTCCGACATCAGCAATCTGAATGTACAAGAGTTGTCTCCTGGCGACCACACCGCCTGAGTGGATTCCACAGTTGATATCGATAGTGCACAGGAGAAGAAAATTGCCCTTACCAGACCCTCCACCAATATGAGTCCAGGGGTGGATGATATGGACTATTTCTTCCTACGGTTTTAGAAGCAAAGAGACGTAACAACATTGCCACATCTTGTTCATTACACACTACATTATGATATACCTTACTATCATCCGCCTGAGGTAGTTCTTATACCCAAACTCGATAAACCCAAGTACAATGTCATCATATCATTGAGAACAATACATATCCTCCCAACTCTGGCAATATTCGCGCAGATAATAGTCCTGTTAAGGCTAGCTGCTTGGCTTAATCTGAGGGAGACACAGTTCTGCTGTTGCAGGAAGCAAGGAGTTCAGGATACCAATGTGGTAGTTTTTGAATTCCTGCTGTACAATGAAGACTATAAGCAGATGATCCTGTCAATAGACATTGAAGGAGGGTTTGATAATATTAATATTGACCTCCAGTCAGTTTGCTTTTATGGCCCGTGGGTGTCCCCCAAACCTGTCCCAATGGATTAGCTGGTGGACTTCCTGTCGTTCAATTCACTTTCGCTTCAATTGATGCATCTTCCGGGTTTATCATATAGGCAAAGGTATACCTAAAGGCTTACCTCTTTCTCTACACCTCTTTGGTGCCTATGCGGTAGATATATTTATGCCATAAATACTACACTCACCTGGTATTAATTATCTCCTGGTGTCTTATGTCGATAATGGGGTCATCATAGTGGTAGTGGAATCTTATATTGCTGGTTAATACCATGCTGGAGAAATATTCATAGACTGTGATTGCGTAGTCAGGGCCAGAGGCATGTGGTTTACTGCTCTCAAGACACAGTTGATTTGGTTTAGGGACAGGGTGTATGAAGGAATGTAGTTGTTAGGAGAAATAGCTTTACCTTATGGGAAGTTGTGGGTTTTTGCGTATAAGTTTAATGTATTATTTAATAGTTCCTCTTATGTAAAGTATTGGTTGAAAAGAGGATTTGGTGTTAGGCAGAGGAATTCAGTGTGGTGAGGAGGTTTGGGAGTATTGGGAGATTGGGAGAGTAAGAGACTTATTGCTTAGTACAAGCAGCCTATCCTCCGACAGTCAACTATGGGCTTGATTTTGTAACAGACCATGTGTCATATGTGAAATGCATTCAGATGCATGTTAACAATTGCCTCTGTTCAGTATTTCGGATGCCTATGAAGCTAGCAAACAATATATGGTTAGCCGAATTCGTGATACCACCTGTTGCCATTTAAGGCACATACTTACTGCAGATGTGTTACAGTTGGTATATTAATTACCAATATTGAGACCAACATCCTTGGTTCAGTAAGATACAGCTAGACTGTAAGAAGGAAGGCATGGTCATACATTGACACAACTCAGATCAGGAACTCACCTGCCACCTTATAGTTTCGATTTGGAAAAGCAAAATGATGATGGTAGCACACCTCCGCTCACTGTACATGAACCTTTGTACATCCTTGGATGTGGTCATGTACATGGATCGGTCCAAGCCCTCCCAGTGGGCTGGTATGGCATTGGAAATATTTGAGAAAAGGGCCCTGACCCTTGTTAACAGGTGATCAGTTCCTCAATAATGGAGTATTGTTGAATGTGAGCTGTTTGCAGTTGTCGGTGCCCTCCAACATGCCCAAGATATAGCTAAGAGATGTTAAGTTCATTTGTCCTTGGACTGTATTCCAGCTCCACCTTAGTTGACAACATGTTTTTGGATGGTGACTTGGCTGAGTTGTGGGAGGTCATGGTTCTACTACCAAGTGCCCTGTCTCACATAAGTCTTGGCTGGGTCTCCTATCACATGGGCAATGATGGCAATGAGATGGTCAACCTGAAGGGTAAGGCATGAGTTGGATTTACCATCCACCTCCTACTTTGATAAGGTGATAGCTTTCGGACCAGATACCCAGCCCTTTCATGGGAGCTATAAAACGAGGAATGGAGGACTAAGCATGACAGGAAAAGACACAGATATTACACATGTGAACCTAAAGCACTGCGACACCTCTGTGGCTTAACACATATCGATTCCTATATTTTGTTAAGGATCTGCAGTGAGACAGACCAGGTTGGCAATGACGGCTTTGATAGGAGGGAGGACAGATACCAGTGGACTAAGTGCTCCCACTATAGTGGGAGACGTCCAGCTGATAAAGACATATATAGCGATATGGCATTCTCAGAGTGGAAAACCTGGTAGGTGGACAATGAGTAGCTGGACCTGGAAATCTCTCAACATGTTAAGAGGGAAGAAGGGTGGCGGGTTATAGCAGATAACCCCTTTAATAGAACACAAATAGTGGAAAGATATGATGAGATTGCAATATTGAAAGATCCGACCATGTATACTGGGTACGAAAGAAAACACATTGGCAGTGGGTTGGTCCTGTCAGGGATGGTGGCACTGTCAAAGAAGTGGTTCTTTTTCCCCAACCAGTAATATTGTAACTACCCTTACTTTAGTATGGCTATTGCCACTGTGACTACCAAAAAACATAACACATTCGCCATGCACTGGGAGAGACCCCCACCATGCCTCCAGACTTATCACAATTAGTTCTGGTATTTCCGAAACCAGCAATAGGATATATTGGACTTGCTCACATGGCCATTGTTGATCTTGAGTTGGACTAAGGTGAATAGGTTATTGAAGGTACCTCATGGCATCAATGGTGATTTTATTTTGGCACCTGAATATTTTAATCTTGGGTTACATTATAACAGGATGGCAGGAGGTTGGAATAAACTGCAAGTTTCCTTTGTTGAGTATGTAAGACAGATTGTGTTGGAGGCGGACCGGGGTGAGGATATGAGGAGCTCATTGGGCAGCAAGGTGGGAAGATAAGTAAATCCCTGGTGACAGTAGTTAGGGTGAGCACCTGTGATCCCACATCGGTAGTAATTTTTGGATTTACATTCAGAAAGAATGGTCACAAGGTGGAATGGTCTATAGTAGTGTATTTTAGATAGTTTGTTTTGAGGAGCGCAGGGGAGACTGGTCATATGCTACTGTTAGTAGTCATAGTATAAATAAAGTTAAATTAAATTCTATATACTTTTCTTATGTATTACTTTAACGAATATAAAATACCTTTATACTCTTTACCATTGTCATGATTTTTATTGTTATTACGCCGTGAAAGCTCTGTATGAGACAGAGTTAGAGAAAGCTTACCATAGGTATTATAGATAGAAGATAGAACTCTTGTACTATCAGTAACATCAGGAGAAGTCTATGAGCTATCATATAGCAGTAGGAGATGAAAGAAAAAAAGAAGTATTATTTCCCATCACCAACAACTAAGTATCTGAAGGTGGATTGTTAGATTACAAAGTGTCACCTACAGTGATACCAAACGATACAAAATGGCTTCCTTCAACCCAGACAGGTATGGAGATATCGAGATAAACTATCAAAACCTCAATCTAGGGGAATTTAGTGATGTCCTAGATGACATTTCAGTATAGCACTCCAGGGCAGTCAGTCTAGTATTACTAGAGAATGGATCGCTCATTGATAGCTAACCTGCAACAATCCTATGACTAAGAAGAATATCCAGATCAGCTGTACCAGTGCCACAGGCCCCGGCTGCTCTGGTACCAGGAACCCATATCTTAGGCATGATGGAAACTCAGTTTCAGTTCTTCCTAATGGCGACATGAAATAGGATAGCAGGACAAGTAAATGTTCAAAGGACAAAGGTGAAGGAAGTAGAAATATATGAAGAAGCTAATGATAAACTACGAATATTCTTAGAACAATGCAAGGAATACTTTACAGTGAAAAGATATGGAGAACAACATGACAATATCAAAATTCTCTATACAGAGTCACTATTAAGGGGACTCACTGGATAATAGGTTATGCCCATCCAAGACAGACAGAAGCACAGGGACTGGGTCACCCTAGCGTGCAAAGCCATCGTGGCACTCTTATGCC